>NW_026779888.1:20000-65867 GCF_030144855.1 Hypanus sabinus
AGCAGTGGGAGGGGCCACCGCTGATTGACGCTTCGCTCCCTTGGCCCGTAAATAAATAAAGAGTGAACAGTTTTGGGGGGGGGGGAGAAGCTGAAAGTCGGCCGCGTCAGGATTACGGTGGGGTAAAGGCGGGACGGCAGAGGCACGGGAGAGGAGTCGGCCAGAATTGATTGAAAGGGGACACCAGCAGGGACGACGGCGGAGCGTCCCCTCCTCTTCCTGGAGAGTCACAAGGAGAAGACGAGGGGGCAGAGGGGAGAGGGGAGGGGCAATTCGGAAGGTGCAGGGCCGATAGGTCCCAAAAATATTCCAATGGGAGGATGACGCAACTTTGGCTGACAAGGGGAAAACAAAACATAAAAGAGAAAGAGAGGGTATATATTTGAGCAACTCTGTTGGCAGCAACTTGGGGAATTTTTTTTTTAAACCGACAGAGGCACAATGCACCACCACACCCTTTCTGAAATCCATTTGCCACTCCACAGCATATTCCCTAACTGATCAAGAATTACGCACCCCCCCCCATAATATGTGGTAACCTTCCTCTCCAAGTTAGGCCAGCAGGGACAGGACGGGCCAAGTGGCCTGTTTCCCTGCTGTAGGAATAGATTCACGGGCGTTGATGGCCAGCCGGGTAGAGACTGGACGGGCCGAGCGGCCTTTCCCCACCGCGGGGGGTGCGGCGGATGTGAATAACCGGCCGGGTGGAGGTGAGCACGGACCGCAGGAACTCTGGCAGTCCCCTGTGCTCGGGCGTCGGCGGGGGCTAGCAGGAGAGGCGATGGGCTGAAAGGCTCGGTTCGATCCGATCAGGCAGGACGGTACAGCGCACGGATTCCGTACTGTCCCAGCTGCTGACGCGTGTAATTAGGAGCCCGACTAAACTATTCCCCTCGGCCCAGCCAGCATCGGCGTTCCTCCCAACGTCCCTTTTCCACATCCAAGAGCCCCTGTTACAACTCCATCGTATCGGCCTCAACCACCATTCACAACACCTACCTCCTGCCGTGTGGGAAAAAAACAACTTGCCCCATTACCTCCTTTGGACTTAAACCCACTCGCCTCAAACGCCCGGCTTGCATTTCCAGCCACTGCAGATTGTCTTGTGCTCGTGCCTCTTTACTTGTCTATAATTTCTTTCATATATTCTTGTCAGTGCCTGCAGGAAGCTGAATCCCACAGGGACACTTACGTATTCCGATAACGAATTTACTTGGACCGACCCCATTGCCTCCCATCGCCCGCCGGCCCTTTCCTCACCGCCCCTTCCCTCTCCTCTCTGGACTGTCAACAGTGAGGTGGCCTACAGGGAAGGGGGGGGGGGGTCATCTCTCTGACACAGCGGTGTCAAGAAAACAACCTCTCCTTCAAATGTTGTAAAAGCAAAGGAGCTGGTTGTGGATGACAGGAGAAATGGAGAGAGGCTAGCCCCGCTAGACATCAATGGATCTGGGGTTGAGAGGGTGAACAGCTCTAAGTTCCTCGGCATAAACATCACCGAGGATCTCACGTGGTCTGTACATACCAGCTGTGGGGTGAAAAAGGCACAACAGCACCTCTTTCACCTCAGACGGTTGAGGAAGTTTGGTTTGGGCCCCCAAATCCTAGGAACTTTCTACAGGGGCACAATTGAGAGCATCCTGACTGGCTGCATCACTGCCTGGTATGGGAACTGTACTTCCCACAATCGCAGGACTCTGCAGAGAGTGGTGTGGACAGCCCAGCGCATCTGTAGATGTGAACTTCCCACTATTCAGGACATTTACAGTGACAGGGGTGTAAAAAGTCAGCAGAGGGGGGGCATGTCCTGACAGGTATATGTAGTTCACCACGGTGGACAGCCCAGTGCATCTGTAGATGTGAACTTCCCAATATTCAGGACATTTACAGTGACAGGTGTGTAAAAAGCGGTACCGGGAAGCGGTACCGCAGCATCAAAGCCAGGACCAACAGGCTCCGGGACAGCTTCTTCCACCAGGCCGTCAGACTGATTAATTCACACTGATACAACTGTATTTCTGTGTTATATTGACGTCCTGGTGTACATACTATTTATTACAAATTACTATAAATTGCACATTGCCCCTTCAGACAGAGATGTAACGTAATGGTTTTTACTCCTGTGTGTGAAGAGTGCAAGTCCGAGGAGGCTTTTAATTGTTTTTAGGCAAGCTGCCACGCAAAGTGCTCACGCACCCCCGGGCCTCAGTCCCTCGGCTGACAAGGGCACGTGTGTTCACCTGTCCACCCGATGAATTGAATTGCATAATCTTTATTGTCATTATACACAGGTACAATAAAACTCTGTTTGGCTTCCTCTCAGGCAGTTAAATAAAGCGGTAGATAAAAACAAGACAGTGATAGAAAAACAGTATTAGATAGATAAGTAGCAGAAAGTAAGTTGCGGCAGCACCGGAATGTCACAGTGCCGTTAGTGCGAGTATTTGAGTCCTTGTGCGTGTGCTCACAGTTTCCGTCATTGTTCTGCGGGAGTGGTGTGATGGAGGCCGCAGCTCTGGGGAAGCTCTGATTGTTCTGGATTTTAGTGTCCTGAACCTTTTGCTGGGCGGCAGCGGGTCAGACAGGGAGTGTTTCGGAGCGTTGTAGGGAGGATGTAGAAATCTACGATACTTTGCAGGCCCTTCGGCCCACAATGTTGTGCCGACCGCGTAACCTACTCCAGACACTGCCTAGAATTCTCCTACCACACCAGCCCTCTATTTTTCTAAGCTCCATGTACCTACCTAAGAATCTCTTAAAAGACCCCATCGTATCCGCCTCCACCACCGTCGCCGGCAGCCCATTCCACACACTCACCACTCTCTGTGTGAAAAACTTACCCCTTACATCTCCTCTGTACCTACTTCGAAGCACCTTACAACTATGCCCGCTCGTGTTAGCTATTTCGGTCCTGGGAAAAAGCCTCTGACAATCCACACGATCAATGCCTCTCATCACCCTGTACACCTCTATCAGGTCAGCTCCCATCCTCCGTCGCTCCAAGGAGAAAAGGCCGAGTTCACTCAACCTATTCTCGTAAAGCACGCTCCCCAATCCAGGCAAATCCCCTGCCCTCTCTCTGTAGTTTCCACATTCTTCCAGTAGTGAGGCGACCAGAACTGAGCACAGTACTCCGAGTGGGGTCTGACTAGGGTGTTATATAGCTGTAACATTACCTCACCACCGTGGACTTGAAACCCAAGGTGCCTCTATGCACTAAGTGCTTTCATCACGGCCAGGTGCGGAAAAAGAAAAGCCCCCAGGAAGCAGAAAAGCCCACAAACAAATTAGCAGGCACGACACAGCCCGCCGCAGGGCAAAGCCCACCCCGGCAGCGAGCGCATTTAAAAGGAGCGGCGCCGCAACGAAGCGACCCCCATCACCGGGGACCCTCGCCCCTAGGTCCCACGCCACCAGGTTCCGGAACAGTTATTACCCCTCCACCGTCAGAATCGGGAACCAGCGTGGTTAACTTCGCTCCGGCTCCACGGGCGAGCGCCATCAGGGGCAGGAAGGGACAAAGGGGCTGGCTGAAAAGCTCGGCGGTAGCGGGCTAGGAGGGCTGGGACAGGCTGAACGGTCCACTTCCGCGTTGACAGAGACCTGACGCGGGCCGAGGGATCCTCCCGCAGAGGGCGGCCCCGCCCACAAGGGTAGGGGTGGTTCCCCGCGCAGCACTGCGCATGCCCCGGGACGGCCTCCCTCCCCGCCGCGCACGCGTACCCCCGGCGGCGCCGGCAACGCGGGGGGAAACGACCGCCCAGCTGACGGCAACGCGCAGTCGCAGCTGCGGAGACGGAAGCCGAGGGAGGAGTGGGGAAGAGCGGCGGCGGCCGGCGCAGGCGCGTTGCGGGGAGCGCCGGCGTCGCGCATGCTCAGAGCGCTGACGGCGGAGGCCCCCGAGCTATGGCGCCGATGAGTTAGTGGCGGCCCCGAGGAAAGGGCGAAGACAGGCGGCGGAGGAGATATGTCCCGGGCGGAGCGGGCTCCGGGAGGGGAGGCGAGTGAGAGGCGTGGGGGGGTCCGGCCGCGGACTGCAGGGGTTCCGGGCGGGGAGACCCGGGCGAAGGAGCGACCCCGGGAGAGGGGGGAGACCCGGGGAGAGGGGGGAGACCCGGGGAGAGGAGGGAGACCCGGGAGAGGGAGGAGATCCGGGAGAGGGAGGGGAACAGTGGAGTGAGAGAGACCCAGGGAGAGGGGGGAGACCCGGGGAGAGGAGGGAGACCCGGGAGAGGGAGGAGATCCGGGAGAGGGAGGGGAACAGTGGAGTGAGAGAGACCCAGGGAGAGGGGGGAGACCCGGGGAGAGGAGGGAGACCCGGGGAGAGGGGGGAGACCCAGGGAGAGGGAGGGGAACCGTGGAGTGAGAGAGACCCAGGGAGAGGGAGGAGACTCGGGCGAAGGAGGGGAACCGTGGAGTGAGAGAGACCAGGGAGAGGGAGGGGAACCATGGAGTGAGAGAGACCCGGGAGAGGGAGGGGAACCATGGAGTGAGAGAGACCCAGGAGAGGGGGGAGACCCGGGGAGAGGGAGGGGAACCGTGGAGTGAGAGAGACCCAGGGAGAGGGGGGAGATCCGGGAGAGGGAGGGGAACCGTGGAGTGAGAGAGACCCGGGAGAGGGAGGGGAACCGTGAAGTGAGAGAGACCCGGGAGAGGGAGGGGAACCATGGAGTGAGAGAGACCCAGGAGAGGGGGGAGACCCGGGAGAGGGAGGGGAACCGTGGAGTGAGAGAGCGGACACCCTGGAAGAGGAGGGAGATGTGACCGATGGAGGGGAACCGTGGAGTGAGAGAGACCAGGGAGAGGGGGGAGACCCGGGAGAGGGAGGAGAACCGTGGAGTGAGAGAGACCCAGGGAGAGGGGGGGGGAACCGTGGAGTGAGAGAGACCCGGGGAGAGGAGGGAGATCCGGCCGAGTGGGGGGGATCCGTGGACTGAGAGAGACCCAGGAGAGGCAGGGGAACCGTGGAGTGAGAGAGACCCAGAGAGAGGAGGGAGATCTGGCCGAGGGGGGGGGGGGGAACCGTGGAGTGAGAGAGACCCAGGGAGAGGGGGGAGACCTGGGGTGAGGGAGGGGAACCGTGGAGTGAGAAAGACCCAGGAGAGGGGGGAGACCCGGGGAGAGGGAGGGGAACCGTGGAGTGAGAGAGACCCAAGAGAGGGGGGAGACCCGGGGAGAAGGAGGGGAACCGTGGAGTGAGAGAGACCCAGGAGAGGGGGGAGACCCGGGGAGAGGGAGGGGAACCATGGAGTGAGAGAGACCCAGGGAGAGGGAGGGGAACCGTGGAGTGAGAGAGACCCGGGGAGAGGGGGGAGACCCGGGAGAGGGAGGGGAACCGTGGAGGGAGGAGACACGGGAGAGTGGGGAGACCCGGGGAGAGGGAGGGGAACCGTGGAGTGAGAGAGACCCAGGGGAGAGGGGGAGGGGAACCGTGGAGTGAGAGAGACCCGGGGAGAGGGGGGAGACCCGGGAGAGGGAGGAGACCCGGGAGAGTGGGGAGACCCGGGGAGAGGGAGGGGAACCGTGGAGTGAGAGAGACCCAGGGAGAGGGGGTAGACACGGGAGAGGGAGGGGAACCGTGGAGTGAGAGAGCGGACACCCTGGAAGAGGAGGGGGATCTGACCGAGGGAGGGGAACCGTGGAGTGAGAGAGACCCAGGGAGAGGGGGGAGACCCGGGGAGAGGGAGGGGAACCGTGGAGTGAGAGAGACCCAGGGAGAGAGGGGAGACCCGGGAGAGGGAGGGGAACCGTGGAGTGAGAGAGACCCAGGGAGAGGGGGGAGACCCGGGAGAGGGAGGGGAACTGTGGAGTGAGAGAGACCCAGGGAGAGAGGGGAGACCCGGGAGAGGGAGGGGAACCGTGGAGTGAGAGAGACCCAGGGAGAGCGGGGAGACCCGGGGAGAGGGAGGGGAACCATGGAGTGACAGAGACCCAGGGAGAGGGGGGAGACCCGGGAGAGGGAGGGGAACCGTGGAGTGAGAGAGCGGACACCCTGGAAGAGGAGGGAGATCTGACCGAGGGAGGGGAACCGTGGAGTGAGAGAGACCCAGGGAGAGGGGGGAGACCCGGGAGAGGGAGGGGAACCGTGGAGTGAGAGAGACCCAGGGAGAGGGGGGAGACTCGGGCGAGTGAGCGGACACCCGGGAAGAGGAGAGAGATCGGCTGAGGGAGGGGAACCGTGGAGTGAGAGAGACCCAGGGAGAGGGAGGAGACCCGGGAGAGGGAGGGGAACCGTGGAGTGACAGAGACCCAGGGAGAGGGGGGAGACCCGGGAGAGGGAGGGGAACCGTGGAGTGAGAGAGCGGACACCCTGGAAGAGGAGGGAGGTCTGACCGAGGGAGGGGAACCGTGCAGTGAGAGAGACCCAGGGAGAGGGGGGAGACCCGGGAGAGGGAGGGGAACCGTGGAGTGAGAGAGACCCAGGGAGAGGGGGGAGACTCGGGCGAGTGAGCGGACACCCGGGAAGAGGAGAGAGATCGGCTGAGGGAGGGGAACCGTGGAGTGAGAGAGACCCAGGGAGAGGGAGGAGACCCGGGAGAGGGAGGGGAACCGTGGAGTGAGAGAGACCCAGGGAGAGGGGGGAGACCCGGGAGAGGGAGGGGAACCGTGGAGAGAGAGAGACCCAGGGAGAGGGACGGGAACCGTGGAGTGAGAGAGACCCAGGGAGAGGGAGGAGACCCGGGAGAGGGAGGGGAACCGTGGAGTGAGAGAGACCCAGGGAGAGGGAGGAGACCTGGGAGAGGGGGGAGACCTGGGCAAGGGAGGGAGACCCGGGGAGAGGGGGAAGACCCGGGCGAGGGAGGGAGACCCGGGGAGAGGGGGGAGGCCCGGGCGAGGGAGGGAGACCCGGGGAGAGGGGGGAGACCCGGGCGAGGGAGCGGAACCCTGGAGTGAGGGAGACCCGGGAGGGGGGGTGGTGGGAGACCCGGGTGAGGAAGGGGAACCGTGGAGTGAGAGAGACCCAGGGAGAGGGGGGAGACCCGGGGAGAGGGAGGGGAACCGTGGAGTGAGAGAAACCCGGGAGAGGGGGAGACCCGGGGAGAGGGGGAAGACCCGGGCGAGGGAGGGAGACCCGGGCGAGGGAGCGTACACCTGGGAAGAGGAGGGAGATCGGCTGAGGGAGTGGAACCGTGGAGTGAGAGAGACCCAGGGAAAGGGGGGAGACCCGGGAGAGGGAGGGGAACCGTGGAGTGAGAGAGACCCAGGGAGAGGGAGGGCAACCGTGGAGTGAGAGAGACCCAGGGAGAGGGGGGAGACCCGGGGAGAGGGAGGGGAACCGTGGAGTGAGAGAGACCCAGGGAGAGGGAGGAGACCCGGGAGAGGGAGGGGAACCGTGGAGTGAGAGAGACCCAGGGAGAGGGGGGAGACCCGGGGAGAGGAAGGGGAATCGTGGAGAGACCCAGGGAGAGGGGGGAGACCCGGGGAGAGGGAGGGGAACCGTGGAGTGAGAGAGACCTAGGGAGAGGGGGGAGACCCGGGAGAGGGAGGGGAACCGTGGAGTGAGAGAGACCCAGGGAGAGGGGGGAGACCTGGGGAGAGGAAGGGGAATCGTGGAGAGACCCAGGGAGAGGGGGGAGACCCGGGGAGAGGGAGGGGAACCGTGGAGTGAGAGAGACCCAGGGAGAGGGGGGAGACCCGGGGAGAGGGAGGGGAACCATGGAGTGACAGAGACCCAGGGAGAGGGAGGAGACCCGGGAGAGGGAGGGGAACCGTGGAGTGAGAGAGACCCAGGGAGAGGGGGGAGACCCGGGGAGAGGAAGGGGAATCGTGGAGAGACCCAGGGAGAGGGGGGAGACCCGGGGAGAGGGAGGGGAACCGTGGAGTGAGAGAGACCCAGGGAGAGGGGGGAGACCCGGGAGAGGGAGGGGAACCGTGGAGTGAGAGAGACCCAGGGAGAGGGGGGAGACCTGGGGAGAGGAAGGGGAATCGTGGAGAGACCCAGGGAGAGGGGGGAGACCCGGGGAGAGGGAGGGGAACCGTGGAGTGAGAGAGACCCAGGGAGAGGGGGGAGACCCGGGGAGAGGGAGGGGAACCGTGGAGTGAGAGAGACCCAGGGAGAGCGGGGAGACCCGGGGAGAGGGAGGGGAACCATGGAGTGACAGAGACCCAGGGAGAGGGGGGAGACCCGGGAGAGGGAGGGGAACCATGGAGTGAGAGAGCGGACACCCTGGAAGAGGAGGGAGATCTGACCGAGGGAGGGGAACCGTGGAGTGAGAGAGACCTAGGGAGAGGGGGGAGACCCGGGGAGAGGGAGGGGAACCGTGGAGTGAGAGAGACCTAGGGAGAGGGGGGAGACCCGGGGAGAGGGAGGGGAACCGTGGAGTGAGAGAGACCCAGGGAGAGGGGGGAGACCCGGGGAGAGGGAGGGGAACCGTGGAGTGAGAGAGACCTAGGGAGAGGGGGGAGACCCGGGGAGAGGGAGGGGAACCGTGGAGTGAGAGAGACCTAGGGAGAGGGGGGAGACCCGGGAGAGGGAGGGGAACCATGGAGTGAGAGAGACCCAGGGAGAGGGGGGAGACCCGGGAGAGGGAGGAGACCCGGGAGAGGGAGGGGAACCGTGGAGTGAGAGAGACCCAGGGAGAGGGGGGAGACCCGGGAGGGGAACCATGGAGTGAGAGAGACCCAGGGAGAGGGGGGAGACCCGGGGAGAGGGAGGGGAACCGTGGAGTGAGAGAGACCCAGGGAGAGGTGGGAGACCCGGGAGAGGGAGGGGAACGGTGGAGTGAGAGAGACCCAGGGAGAGGTGGGAGACCCGGGAGAGGGAGGAGACCCGGGAGATGGAGGGGAACCGTGGAGTGAGAGAGACCCAGGGAGAGGGGGGAGACCCGGGCGAGGCAGCGGACACCCGGGAAGAGGAGGGAGATCGGCTGAGGGAGGGGAACCGTGGAGTGAGAGAGACCCAGGGAGAGGGGGGAGACCCAGGAGAGGGAGGGGAACCGTGGAGAGGAAGGGGAACCGTGGAATGAGAGAGACCCAGGGAGAGGGGGGAGATCGGCTGAGGGAGGGGAACCGTGGAGTGAGAGAGACCCGGGGAGAGGGGGGAGACCCGGGAGAGGGAGGGGAACCGTGGAGTGAGAGAGACCCAGGGAGAGGGGGGAGACCCGGGAGAGGGAGGGGAACCGTAGAGTGAGAGAGACCCAGGGAGAGGGGGGAGACCCGGGCGAGGGAGGGAGACCCGGGGAGAGGGGGGAGGCCCGGGCGAGGGAGGGAGACCCGGGGAGAGGGGGGAGACCCGGGCGAGGGAGGGGAACCCTGGAGTGAGGGAGACCCGGGAGGGGGGGGGTGGGGGGAGACCCGGGCGAGGAAGGGGAACCGTGGAGTGAGAGAGACCCAGGGAGAGGGGGGAGACCCGGGGAGAGGGAGGGGAACCGTGGAGTGAGAGAGACGTAGGGAGAGGGTGGAGACCCGGGAGAGGGAGGGAGACCCGGGGAGAGGGGGGAGACCCGGGGGGAGACCCGGGCGAGGGAGGGGAACCCTGGAGTGCGGGAGCCGGGAGGGGGGGTGGGGGAAGACCCGGGCGAGGTTTGGTCATGCGAGGGAGAGGAGATGGAGGAGGGTAAGGGTTGAGCAGACAGGGGCTTCCCAGTGGAGAAGTGTGGGGGAAGTTGTCTGGGAAAGGTGGGACCCAGTGAGACTCCGCTGGGGTGCGGGGGAGACGGGGTCCAGCCGGGAACGTTGGGGTGAGGTGGTCCGGTTGGGGAGGGGGATTTGGCAGGGGGTGTGCGCTCCCAGGTTGGCTTGGAAGGGAGCGGGTCCACAATGTGAGGAGGGGGAGAGGGGAGTGGAGGGGCCTGGGGTGGAGGTAGACAGGTGTACTGAAAGGGGAGCTTCTCCAGGCCCTCAGTGGGATGGGGAGTCCAGGGTGACGGGGAGGGTGCGGGAGAGTGGGAGAGCAGAATAGCCAGACTCTGCTGCTGTGCCTTCTGGGTGGCACGTGGAGGATTGTGGCCGGGTCAGAGCTGGAAGGGAGGGGGTGGTGCATGAGCGAGGGAGGGGTTGGAAGGGTGGAAGAGAGATCACCGTGGGGTGAGGGTAAAAAAAGAGAGTATTAACCGAGAGGAGGAGGGGAGGGGTGGCCTGGGCTTGGGGCAAAGAGAAAGAAATGAAGGGACGGACGGACGGACACGGAGTGGTGGTGGGGGGGGGGGTGTTGGGGACTGAGCGCTGACCCTGCGCGTCTCTCCGTCCCGCAGTGCCTCGAGGAGGAGGAGGACGAGGCCCTGCAGGAGGAGGACCATGACATCGACCAGTTCAACGAGGACACGTTTGGGGCCGGGGCGGTAGGTGAGTCGTCCTCCTCACTGCTGGTCGGAGACCCTGCGGCGCCCCCCCCAGTGGGAGGGGGCAGGAAGGGTGAGGGCGGGGAGAGGAGGGGGTGCCGTTGGGGGAGGTGATGTCTAAGGAGGGGAAGGAGTGGGTGTGGCCAAAGTAGGAGGGGCAGGAGGAAGAGGAGTGTCGGGGGAGGGGTTTGTCATCAGTGGAGGGGGAGCAGGAGAGGGGTCAGGGGTGGTGTTGGGGAGGAGGGGGTGAGGTCGACATAGGAGGGGGAGGGGCGACGGGGATGAGGGAGAGTGGGTGTGAGAGGAGACTGTTGGATGAGGGAGGAGGATGAGGGAGCGTCGGGGAGGAGGAGACGGAAGCGGGGGAGGGAGAGTGGGTTTCAGATCGGAGAGGAGGGAGCGTCGGGGAGGAGGAGACGGAAGCGGGGGAGGGAGAGTGGGTTTCAGATCGGAGAGGAGGGAGCGTCGGGGAGGAGGAGACGGAAGCGGGGGAGGGAGAGTGGGTTTCAGATCGGAGAGGAGGGAGCGTCGGGGTGGAGGAGACGGAAGCGGAGGAGGGAGAGTGGGTTTCAGATCGGAGAGGAGGGAGCGTCGGGGTGGAGGAGACGGAAGCGGAGGAGGGAGAGTGGGTTTCAGATCGGAGAGGAGGGAGCGTCGGGTAGGAGGAGACGGAAGCGGAGGAGGGAGAGTGGGTTTCAGACCGGAGAGGAGGGAGTGTCGGGGAGGAGGAGACGGAAGCGGAGGAGGGAGAGTGGGTTTCAGATCGGAGAGGAGGGAGCGTCGGGGAGGAGGAGAGGGAAGCGGAGGAGGGAGAGTGGGTTTCAGACCGGAGAGGAGGGAGTGTCGGGGAGGAGGAGACGGAAGCGGAGGAGTGAGAGTGGGTTTCAGACCGGAGGGGAGGGAGTGTCGGGGAGGAGGAGACGGAAGCGGAGGAGGGAGAGTGGGTTTCAGATCGGAGAGGAGGGAGCGTCGGGGTGGAGGAGACGGAAGCGTAGGAGGGAGAGTGGGTTTCAGATCGGAGAGGAGGGAGCGTCGGGGTGGAGGAGAGGGAAGCGGAGGAGGGAGAGTGGGTTTCAGACCGGAGAGGAGGGAGCGTCGGGGTGGAGGAGACGGAAGCGGAGGAGGGAGAGTGGGTTTCAGATCGGAGAGGAGGGAGCGTCGGGTAGGAGGAGACGGAAGCGGAGGAGGGAGAGTGGGTTTCAGACCGGAGAGGAGGGAGTGTCGGGGAGGAGGAGACGGAAGCGGAGGAGGGAGAGTGGGTTTCAGACCGGAGGGGAGGGAGCGTCGGGGAGGAGGAGACGGAAGCGGAGGAGGGAGAGTGGGTTTCAGATCGGAGAGGAGGGAGCGTCGGGGTGGAGGAGACGGAAGCGTAGGAGGGAGAGTGGGTTTCAGATCGGAGAGGAGGGAGCGTCGGGGTGGAGGAGAGGGAAGCGGAGGAGGGAGAGTGGGTTTCAGACCGGAGAGGAGGGAGCGTCGGGGTGGAGGAGACGGAAGCGGAGGAGGGAGAGTGGGTTTCAGATCGGAGAGGAGGGAGCGTCGGGTAGGAGGAGACGGAAGCGGAGGAGGGAGAGTGGGTTTCAGACCGGAGAGGAGGGAGTGTCGGGGAGGAGGAGACGGAAGCGGAGGAGGGAGAGTGGGTTTCAGATCGGAGAGGAGGGAGCGTCGGGGAGGAGGAGAGGGAAGCGGAGGAGGGAGAGTGGGTTTCAGACCGGAGAGGAGGGAGTGTCGGGGAGGAGGAGACGGAAGCGGAGGAGTGAGAGTGGGTTTCAGACCGGAGGGGAGGGAGCGTCGGGGAGGAGGAGACGGAAGCGGAGGAGGGAGAGTGGGTTTCAGATCGGAGAGGAGGGAGCGTCGGGTTGGAGGAGACGGAAGCGTAGGAGGGAGAGTGGGTTTCAGATCGGAGAGGAGGGAGCGTCGGGGTGGAGGAGAGGGAAGCGGAGGAGGGAGAGTGGGTTTCAGACCGGAGAGGAGGGAGTGTCGGGGAGGAGGAGAGGGAAGCGGAGGAGGGAGAGTGGGTTTCAGATCGGAGAGGAGGGAGTGTCGGGGAGGAGGAGACGGAAGCGGAGGAGGGAGAGTGGGTTTCAGACCGGAGAGGAGGGAGCGTCGGGGAGGAGGAGACGGAAGCGGAGGAGGGAGAGTGGGTTTCAGACCGGAGAGGAGGGAGCGTCGGGGAGGAGGAGACGGAAGCGGAGGAGGGAGAGTGGGTTTCAGATCGGAGAGGGGGGAGTGTCGGGGAGGAGGAGACGGAAGCGGAGGAGGGAGAGTGGGTTTCAGACCGGAGAGGAGGGAGCGTCGGGGAGGAGGAGACGGAAGCGGAGGAGGGAGAGTGGGTTTCAGATCGGAGAGGGGGGAGTGTCGGGGAGGAGGAGACGGAAGTGGAGGAGGGAGAGTGGGTTTCAGACCGGAGAGGAGGGAGCGTCGGGGAGGAGGAGACGGAAGCGGAGGAGGGAGAGTGGATTTCAGACCGGAGAGGAGGGAGTGTCGGGGAGGAGGAGACGGAAGCGGAGGAGGGAGAGTGGATTTCAGACCGGAGAGGAGGGAGTGTCGGGGAGGAGGAGACGGAAGCGGAGGAGGGAGAGTGGGTTTCAGATCGGAGAGGAGGGAGTTTCGGGGAGGAGGAGACGGAAGCGGAGGAGGGAGAGTGGGTTTCAGACCGGAGAGGAGGGAGTGTCGGGGAGGAGGAGACGGAAGCGGAGGAGGGAGAGTGGATTTCAGACCGGAGAGGAGGGAGTGTCGGGGAGGAGGAGACGGAAGCGGAGGAGGGAGAGTGGGTTTCAGATCGGAGAGGAGGGAGTTTCGGGGAGGAGGAGACGGAACCGGAGGAGGGAGAGTGGGTTTCAGATCGGGAAGGGGGAGAGAGTGTTGGGATGAAGTCATTGGAAGTGGGGTGAGAGAGAGTGAGTGTCGGGAGGTACGAGCTGTGAGAAGAGGAGGACAGGGAGGGAGGGTGGAGGAGGATTTGGGCAGTGGTTGGGGGCGGACCGGGTGCGGTAGGGAGGGAGATTGAGGGGAGGATGAGGTCGGAGCCTGGGGCTGAGATCGAGGCGTTGAGCTGAGAGACGGACGAGGGTCAGGGACGTGACAAGCAGGGTGGGTGGTGCGATGAGGGTAGAGGGCATTTTCGGGTTAGCCGTCGCCCGCTCCGGTCTTTCCCCTTTCGCCTCCAGCTTCCGCTTTCCAAGCCTGCGGCCCCCTCGCCCGCTGGAACGTCGGCCGCCGTCCGCACCTCCAGCGGGTTCGCGAGTTCCCCCCCCCCCCCCCCTCGCCGCCCCATTCCCTCCGGCGCCCCCCTCCCCGGGAGCCTTCTCTCCGGCCGGAGGTGGTCCTTCGTCTGACCTCCCAGTCCTCCGTTCTCCGTCCCAGACCCCCTCTGCCGAACCCGCACCTCACTCACACTGGTCCCGCTCGGACCCTGCGCCGCGACGCGGTCCGCGGTGACGTCAGAGGGGCTGTTGTGAGAGTGATGTTCTGGGGGGGGCGGGGGGTCATTCAGGGAGCCCCTCTGCTGGGCGGGGTGATCCCGAGCCGAGGGTGACCGACTGACCAACCTCTCCCCTCCCCCCGGCAGAGGACTGGGAGGAGCAGACGGATGGCCTGGGCGAGGAGGGGGCCCGGGACCCCGGCGACGACCTGCTGGGGGCCAGCGACCTGGCGGAGAGCATCAGCCGGCTGGTGGTGGAGAGCGAGCTGGAGGATCCCGCCATCATGGGGGCCGTGCCCTGCAACGCCGTGGAGCGGGTGAGGAAACAGACCCCCCCCTCCCCGATCCCTGCCCTCCCGACTCTCAAAAAAAAAGTCCTCCTCCCTGCCTGTCCTGCGCTTGCGCTTTTCGTTGCCCCCCCCCCCCCCCCGCGCGACTCTCCTTGACGGCCGATCTCTCGTTGGTCCTGTTGCGCTTGTCTTTCCGTACATTAACGGAACTTGCCCGTGAGGGAATGGGTCCCGCGGCGCCCCTCGTACAATCTCTTCTCCCTCCTGCCGTCTGGGAAAAGTCTCCGAAGCATTCGGGCTCTCACGACCAGACTGTGTAACAGTTTCTTCCCCCAAGCCATCAGACTCCTCAATCCCCAGAGCCTGGACTGACACCAACTTACTGTCCTCTACTGTGCCTGTTGTCTTGTCTATTATTTATTGTAACGCCTGCACTGTTTTGTGCACTTTATGCAGTCCTGGGTAGGTCTGTCGTCTGGTGTAGTTTTGTCTCTGTGTTGTTTTTTACGTAGTTCAGTCTGGTTTTTGTACTGTGTCATGTAACACCACTGTCCTGAAAAACGTTGTCTCGTTTTTACGGTGTGCTGCAGTAGCAGTTATGGTGGAGATGACAATAACAGGTGACTTGACTTGTGCACCCTGAGCTGTGAAGAGGAGGCACAGTTCGTCCTGCTGACCAGCCGGAGAAAATCTACAGGGGCTGGAAATCCAAAGCGACAGGCACACACGCAGAATGCTGGAGGGAAAAGAGTGAACGGTCGACGTTTCGAGGCCGGGACCCTTCTTTCTTTATCAATCTTTCTATTAATTAAATAGGAGAGGACATATACAGTTGGCCCCTGTTTCTCGAATGTTTGCTTTCTGACAGCTCACTGTTACAAAAGACCCGCATCAGTACCCGTTTTCGCCAACCAAAGAGGACTTAAGTTTTTACGAGAAAAAGACGCCCGCTTTATATGTGTTGTTACCTATCCCGTAACTGGATCACTTACCAGCAAAGATAGAGAGGTCCGTTGAAGTCTGATGGCACTATTTTCAGAAGTTTTTTATTTATAAAGGGGCACAAAAGTAAGGTTAATGCAAACATTCAGATAATATACGTCGTCACTACTAAAGTGCGGGTATAGTAATAATCATCATTAAGACATCATTCTATCGTTTGTCTAGGGGATAATATATTGTCTGCTGGAAATATAAAAGTCACTCAGGAGTCTGCAGGCTTCAGCCTTTTGGGAATCGCTGGGTTTCACGTGTTGGAGAGAGAGAGATTGGTGAGAAAAGGAAAACTTGCCCGGGTCTTTATGAAGCAGATCCGTTGAATCAGGGGAGCGGGCTCCCCCGTTGTTAGTTAAAAGCGGTTTTCCGTGATTTCAGCCACAGATTCCAATCCCGGAATCTAACGCACGTGGCTTCCTTCAAAATGGCTTCCGGCTACGACGGGATCACTCTCGTGTTCTCTTGGTGCATCTGAAGGAGTTGTCCCCCTGAGACTCTCCTTTATACTTCCTCAAGGGGTCGCAGGTGTCAATCAGGTTGGGATGATGCAATCTCTCTCTCAACCAGCCCACCTTGCCCGAGGCCTTTACACGTGGTCTCCATGAGACAATGGTCAATGTCGCCTTATTTTGCATCCCGGTGGAACGCGGTATTCGGCACGTCTCTCTCTCTCTCCCATTTCCTGTGTCTCTTCCGCACGTCTCTCTCTCTCCACTTCCTGGGTCTACTGACCCCACCTCAACTCGTGCTCTTGTGATTCTCAGAAAGGAGGGGGCTGGGATCATAACAGTGTGTTTACCCCGAGAAAGACTACAGTGACCGTGAAGCCTCGTGCGGGCAGTTGTGTACGTGCCGATTTTTTTTCCCTCTCCAAATCGATTTTGGCTCGCTGTCTTCCTGATTCTGATACGTGAAACTACACCGTACGGACAATATTTCCACTTTATGTAGACCGTATATTTATCATATCACTCCTGCTTTTACTATATGTCTGTGTTATTTTAGGTTTTATGTCTTATTTGCTATGATCTGGTAGGCTATTTTTTGGGTCTGGGAACACTCAAAAATTTCTCCCATATAAATTAATGGTGATTGCTTCTTCGCTTTACGACATTTCGGCTTAAACGGTTTCATAGGAACGCCCTGCCTTCGGATAGCGGGGGAAACCTTTATATGTGTGTGTGTAGGTATATAAACGAGGAGAATTATCTTAAATATCTATATCAATAACAACTCATATAAAAGGTGGAATAAACATGATCAAGGTCAGACAGAGTGTAAATCTAACTACGCAATGAAGGCCGGGGCACCTTGTCAGGACTGCTGAAGGATTTCAGACCAAAACGTCGACTGTTTATTCTCCTGCAGAGGTGCTGCCCGGCCCGGCCTGGAACCTGGAACCTCGACTGCTGACTCACCTCCGTCGGCCTGCCGAGTCCCTCCGGCATTCTGTGTGTTTCTCCCGTCCCGCCGAAGGGTCTCGGGGCCCGAGGCGTCGACCGTTCACTCTCTCCCGCAGAAGCTGCAACGGCCTGCCGGGGTTCGTCCGGCTGTGGGGCAACGCCAGTGTCTCTTCCGGTGCGAGTTGACGCGGGCCTCGCTGTACCGAAAGGGGTGATTTGTTCAGGGGCAAACGGCGGCTGTTCCCGAGTCTGACGGGGGCGGGGGGGAGGGGTTTCTCCAGGATGGAGCGCAGGGATGGGGGGTGGGCAGGGCGGGAGTGACAGGGTGTCGTGGGTGCAGACGCAACCCAGCCCCTGGCACACCAGGCAAGATTTGATTCCAAGCCATCGGTTTGTCGACCAATACAGAACGTCTCTCTGGTGCTTCCCGCTCCCTCCCTCTTTTCCCAACCGTGCTTCCCCTCACCCTGCCCCCTCCCCCCACCCCACCCTCAGTCCACAACAGAGACCCGTATCAGAATCATATCATCACTCATATATCAATAATTTTTTTTTTGCTGTAGTACATAAGATCACTGCAGAACTGTGCAAAAGTCTTAGGCTCCCTGACTCTAGATATCAGAACACGAGAATGTTAGGCCCAACAACTTCCTTCTGCAGCTGTTCAGGGCCCTGGTGAGACCCAAATCTGGAGTATTGTGTTCAGTTTTGGTCTCCAAATTTGAGGAAGGACATTCTTGCTATTGAGGGAGTGCAGCGTAGGTTCACGAGGTTAATTCCCGGGATGGCGGGACTGTCATATGTTGAAAGATTGGAGCGACTGGGCTTGTATACACTGGGATTTAGAAGGATGAGAGGGGATCTGATTGAGACATATAAGATTATTAAGGGATTGGACACACTGGAGGCAGGAAGCATGTTCCCACTGATGGGTGAGTCCAGAACCAGAGGCCACAGTTTAAGAATAAGGGGTCGGCCATTTAGAACGGAGTTGAGGAAAAACTTTTTCACCCAGAGTGTGGTGGATATGTGGAATGCTCTGCCCCAGAAGGCAGTGGAGGCCAAGTCTCTGGATGCTTTCAAGAGAGAGTTAGATAGAGCTCATAGATAGCGGGGTGAAGGGATATGGGGAGAGGGCAGGGACGGGGTACTGATTGTGTATGATCAGCCATGATCACAGTGAATGGCGGTGCTGGCTAGCAGGGCCGAGTGGCCTACTCCTGCACCTACTGTCTGTTGTCTATAAAGTCTGTGCTGAAATAGCTATCGAGTTTCGATTTGTAAGTCTGTAAAGCACGACTCCCAACTGCATAACTAGGTGGTTTGCTCCGTGTGTCCGCAACTCGCCGCGTAAAGAAACACTTCCTGGTGTTGCAGCTACGAGACCCTGGTCAGATCCCACAGGTTGACTTTAGGAGCCGAGAGGTGATGTTGCAGCTATATAGGACCCAGGTCAGACCCCACTCGGAGTACTGTGCTCAGTTCTGGTCGCCTCACTACGGGAAGGACAAGGAAGCCAGAGAAAGGGTGCAGAGGAGATTTACAAGGATGTTGCCTGGATTGGGGAGCGTGCCTTATGAGAATAGGTTGAGTGAACTCGGCCGTTTCTCCTTGGAGCGACGGGGGATGAGGTGACCTGATAGAGGTGTATAAAGTGATGAGAGGCATTGATCGTGTGGATAGTCAGAGGCTGAAATGGATAACACGAGAGAACACAGGTTTAAGGTGCTGGGGAGTAGGTACAGAGGAGATGTCACGGGTAAGTTTTTACTCAGAGAGTGGTGAGTGCGTGGAATGGGCTGCCGGTGACGGTGGTGGAGGCGGATACGATAGGGTCTTTTCAGAGACATGGAGCTGAGGGAAATAGAGGGCGATGCGGTAGGGAAATTCCAGGCAGTTTATCCGGAGTAGGTTACACGGTCAGCACGATATTGTGGGCCGAAGGGCCTTGTAGATTTTTACATTTCTGTGAAGTCTCCCCTTAACCAGTCTCCACCCGCGGCCTGGAAGAAGGATTAAATTTGAATCATCGCTGGCGTCCACCTTACTTATAAAACGATTCCCAACACTTCGTCCGTGTCCCCTCTCACTCTGCGTCTGCTTGGCCTAAAAAAAATATCTAGTTTTTTCCGACCGTTCTTCGTCGCCCTCCTGCGGACTCCCTCCGGCCCCCTCATGGCAGAGCCGTGCACCCAGCTGTGTGTACGAGGTTGTGAGGTTTCCCCTCGTCCTCCTGCCCTCCGGGTAGAAACGGAGGGTATCTTAAGTGCAACTTGAGGAGAGCGTCTCCAGACGCAGCCTCCACTGAGCACGTTACACGGCCCAACATCGTGCCGTCCATCCCAGCGCGCAAGCAAGACCGCGTACGTCATGAAATTTATTGCCGTCCTTCCCCCCCCCCCCCCCGCACTCACGCCCCTCTCTCTCTCTCTCTCCCGCAGATTCCTCAGCTCCACCCGGGCATGTGGGAAGGCCCCACCATGTTCCAGGGCATGGGAAGCCCCTTCTTCTCCCACCTGGAGGTTTGTGCGGAGGGGGAGGGGAGGCGGGGTTCCCTGGAGCTGCTGCTCCGAGGGAGGGGGTGGGGACCGATTTGGGGTGGTTCGGAGGAGGAGATGAAGGGGAGGAGGCGGGCACGAGGGTGTAGGGGCGGAGGAGGTCTCGTCGCCAGGGGCGGGGGTGATCAGAGACGGAGGGAGGCCCGGGTGCCCGAGGGAGTGATGTCGGCGGGGCGGGCGGACCAATGGAGGAAGCGGGGGTGTAGGGGAAGGAGGTGAGTGGCGCGTGGCCTGGCGGTTAAGGCACCGGACCGGCGATCCGAAAGTGGTGAGTTCGAGCCCCAGCCGAGGCGGTGTGTTGCGTCCCTGAGCGAGGCACTTAACCGCACACCGCTCCGGTCCACCCGGCTGAAAGCGGGCACCGGGAAAACACCGGGGGTTAACCTCGCGATAGACTGGCGTCCTATCCGTGAGGGAGTCTCGTAGTCGCTTCACGCCACGGAGACCGGTGTAAGCACCGGTCTGATGATAAAGGCCAATTTACGCTTGCGCGTCGCATCTACGCTGCAGGTAACGCCTACCCTCCACCACCGGGTGACGTGCACCCCTCCAGGAAAGTCACTGGCGCCCTGTGGCGACGCAGGCGGCCAGCAACCGCGATCGGTCCGCTGGGTAACACCGCAATTCCGGTGGCTGCTTCTCCGCCACGTCCGCAGGCGGTGACTGCGGTGCGCCGATGCGGGACAGACGAGCCAAGTCGTCCAATCTACCCGCCGGCACGCGAAAACGTTGGGAGAGCATCTCCGCCGTCCCCGTCTCTCCCGAGGAAGCAACACAGCGGGATAGAAACCCCACCGCGCTCGCTACGGCGTGGCGCGGTGCGGAAATAAAAATCAGGGCTACAGTATGGCCCGTATGTGCAAGTGTAAATCAGCCTTGAGGCTCGGGACAGGCTTTAACGAGGGTGGGGGAAGGAGAGGTAGGGGTGGGAAGGGGTCACGGAGGGTGCGGGGGTGGAAAGGTGAGGAAGAATTCGGGGAGGGGAAGTTGGGCAAAGGGGACAGACAGGGCGGTGTGTCTCGGCCGGCCCCGGACCGCAGCCTGCTTTTTTTGTTTTTCCCCTCCCACTCTCTCTCTCTCTCTCCCCCCCCGCAGGGCAGCCGAATTCTCTCCGGCTCGAGGGACTGCGTCCAGCCCCAGCGGCCGGCGGCGGGCGCCGAGCGGGATCTGTCGGACCGGGCCCCCCCGCCGAGATCGTCCTCCCCGGTGATCGGCTCCCCGCCGGTGCGGACGGCCCCCATCGGGACCCCGCCCAAGCAGCACGGCCCCTTCCTCCTGGGGCAGCAGGTAGGGACCCGCGGCACCCGGTTCTCTCCCCTTCCCCGCATCTGCCGCCGTTTGTCCCATCCCCCTGGCGTCGGTGAGGGGGTGGGAGGGGTGGTGTGTGCGTGCACGTGGCTGTAATTAACCCCCCCCCCCCCCCAAAAATCCTGATCAAAAAGGCGCAGCAGGGCCTTTATTTCCTGCGGAGCGTCGAGAAAGATCACCTCTGTCCCAGGACACTGACGGACTTTCACCGCTGAACCATTGACAGCGTGCTCACCAACTGCATCTCAGTGTGGCACGGCAATGGTCCCGTATCGGACCGCAAAGCACTCCAGCAGGTGGTGAAAACTGCCCGGTAGATTATCGGCTCCCAATCGCCCACCGTCGAGAACATCTACCACAAACGCTGCCTGTGCAGGGCGAAAAGCATTATCAAGGATGCATCTCACCCTAACCGTGGACTTTGTACTCCCCTCCCGTCCGGTCGGCGCTACAGGAGCCTCCGCTGCCTCACCAGCAGGCTCAGGAAGAGCTTCCTCCCTCAGGCTGTGTCCCTACTGAACCTCACATCACAGCGCTGAGCGGTATTGCACCCGTATTGGACTGTCTCAGCACTTAATATTGTGTGCTGTAGTACTTACTTTTTTGTAAATGACACCATTCCTTTGCACTCCTGGTCAGATGCTAACTGCATCTCACTGGCTTTCTACCTGTACTCGGCTCAGTGACGATAAAGTCGAATCGAATCTAATCTGATCTCTGCCCTCAGCCCTCCATCCTGTGCCCCACCCCTGTCCACGTGCGGGCTCCGATCCACCAGCGATTCTCCGCGCCCGTCGCGGACCGGCGCTCTCCGACGCAGCTGCTCCATGTGATGGTGAGTGTCGCGGAGTGGGACGGGGCCGGCCGGCGGGTGGGTGGGGGGGGGGTCAGAGGGGCGGGAGGGGACTGAAGTTGCTCGGGGGTGGGGGAGGGGTCGTGGGAGCTTGGGATGGAGTGGAATGGGGGGGCGGGAAGGGTGGAGGGGTAAGGGGAGGGTTGGATTCCACTCGATTTCCTCTGACTTGTGTCTGGTCATTCTTCCCCCCCCCCCCACACTGCCTTGTGCTCTCCCCCAATTCCCCTTCCCTCTCTCTTCCCCTCCCACTTCTCTTCCTCCTTCCCACCCCCTCCCCCTCTCTTCCCCTCCCCCCTTCTCTTCCTCCTTCCCACCCCTCCCCCTCTCTTCCCCTCCCCCCTCTTCCCCTCCCCCCCTCCCCCCTCTTCCCCTCCCCCTTCTCTTCCACCTTCCCACCCCCACCTCTCTTTCCCCTTCCCCTTCTCTCTTCCCCCTCCCCCCGGTTCCCCTTCCCTACTCTGCCCTCTCCTTCCTTCCCTCGTCTGCACCCCCTTCCCCTCCAGAACTCATCACTCCGGTCCCGCCACTCACAAGGCAACGTCTCATCAGCCCTGAACCCCCTTCTCCTCGGTGCCGGCCAGGTGAGGAGGGCGGGCAGTGAGCGGACGGCTGTGGGGGGGTGGGGGGGTGGTGTTGTATCGGGAGGGGGCCTCACTGCGAGCTGACTGTGGAGCTCTTCACTCTCCCGGTCTGCCTGAGAGTCTGTGCCTGTGCTGCGGGCGGGACGCCAGGAAGGGAGGGGGCATGCTTGAAGGTTCTGGGGCCAAATGTATGCCGTAACGGTCTCTCTCTCCTCCCCCCCCCGCAAACTCTCTCCCCTTCCTCGCAAACTCCCTTTCCCTCCCTCGCAAACTCCCTTTCCCTCCCTCGCAAACGCTCTCCCTTCCCTCGCAAACGCTCTCCCTTCCCTCGCAAATGCTCTCCCTTCCCTCGCAAACTCTCTCCCCCCCCGCAAACTCTCTCCCCTTCCTCGCAAACTCCCTTTCCCTCCCTCGCAAACGCTCTCCCTTCCCTCTCAAACGCTCTCCCTTCCCTCGCAAACTCTCTCCCCTCCCTCGCAAACTCTCTCCCCCTCGCAAACTCCCTCCCTCGCAAACTCTCTCCCCTCCCTCGCAAACTCTCCCTCCCTCGCAAACTCCCTCTCCCTCCCTCGCAAACTCTCTCCCCCCCGCAAACTCTCTCCCCTTCCTTGCAAACTCCCTTTCCCTCCCTCGCAAACGCTCTCCCTTCCCTCGCAAACGCTCTCCCTTCCCTCGCAAACGCTCTCCCTTCCCTCGCAAACGCTCTCCCTTCCCTTGCAAACTCTCTCCCCTCCCTCGCAAACTCTCTCCCCCTCGCAAACTCCCTCCCTCGCAAACTCTCTCCCCTCCCTCGCAAACTCTCCCTCCCTCGCAAACTCCCTCTCCCTCCCTCGCAAACTCTCTCCCCTCCCTCGCAAACTCTCTGCCCCTCGCGAACTCCCTCGCAAACTCTCTCCCCTCCCTCGCAAACTCCCTTCCTTGCAAACTCCCTTTCCCTCCCTCGCAAACGCTCTCCCTTCCCTCGCAAACGCTCTCCCTTCCCTCGCAAACGCTCTCCCTTCCCTCGCAAACGCTCTCCCTTCCCTTGCAAACTCTCTCCCCTCCCTCGCAAACTCTCTCCCCCTCGCAAACTCCCTCCCTCGCAAACTCTCTCCCCTCCCTCGCAAACTCTCCCTCCCTCGCAAACTCCCTCTCCCTCCCTCGCAAACTCTCTCCCCTCCCTCGCAAACTCTCTGCCCCTCGCGAACTCCCTCGCAAACTCTCTCCCCTCCCTCGCAAACTCCCTTCCTCGCAAACTCCCTCTCCCTCCCTCGCAAACTCTCTCCCCTCCCTCGCAAACTCTCTCCCCTCCCTCGCAAACTCCCTCCCCTTCCTCGCAAACTCCCTCCCCTTCCTCGCAAACTCCCTCCCCTCCCTCGCACTCCCTCCCCTCCCTCGCACTCCCTCCCCTCCCTCGCAAACTCCCTCTCCCTCCATCGCAAACTCCCTCTCCCTCCATCGCAAACTCCCTCTCCCTCCATCGCAAACTCTCTCCCCTCCCTCGCATACTCCCTCCCCTCCCTCGCAAACTCCCTCCCTCCCCCCTCTCTCCCTGTGACGCAGGCCGGCAGGATGTCTCCCAGCCACCTGGGCCGGGCCCCCACGTTGGCGGGGGCTCCGCTGTCGGCCCTGCCGGGCGGGCTCCTCCCGGGCCCAGGGGGAATGCTGATCCCGCCGGCCGCTGGCTTCCGGCCCTTCTTCGCCGGCGCGGGGGCTGGCCGACTCCAGGAGCTGAGGTAGGTGCCTCTGCGGGCGCCCTTGGGCCGGGGGTGGGGGGGGCCGACGTGGGTTGGGCGGGGGGGGGTCGGGAGAGGGGAATTTCTCCGGTGCCGGTCCTTGTGATGGCAGAGCTGAATGAGCCTGCCGGTCGGTCGTGGAGAGGACGTGCCGGGTCGTCCGCGATGTCTGGTGACCTCCCCTCCGCCACAAATGCAGAAGAGAGTCGGGGTTGCAGGCGAGGACGGATCCAGCCTTCTCGATGAGTTTATCTGGGTCTTTCCGCATCACCGGCACCAATGCTGGTCCCCCCAGATTCTCTGCCCGATTTTTTTTCGTATTTATTTATTAGTTTTTCTAAATGAAAAAAACCCAGAAGTTTTTACTCCCTCTCTCTGACCCTCACAAACCCTCTCTCTGCCCCTCACAAACCCTCTCTCTGCCCCTCACAAACCCTCACTCTGCCCCTCGCAAACCCTCACTCTGCCCCTCACAAACCCTCTCTCTGCCCCTCGCAAACCCTCACTCTGCCCCTCGCAAACCCTCACTCTGCCCCTCACAAACCCTCACTCTGCCCCTCGCAAACCCTCACTCTGCCCCTCGCAAACCCTCTCTCTGCCCCTCACAAACCCTCTCTCTGCCCCTCGCAAACCCTCTCTCTGCCCCTCGCAAGCCCTCACTCTGCCCCTCGCAAACACTCTGCCCCTCGCAAGCCCTCTCGCTGCCCCTCGCAAGCCCTCTCGCTGCCCCTCACAAACCCTCTCTCTGCCCCTCGCAAGCCCTCACTCTGCCCCTCACAAACCCTCTCTCTGCCCCTCGCAAACCCTCTCTCTGCCCCTCACAAACCCTCTCTCTGCCCCTCGCAAGCCCTCACTGCCCCTCA
Source organism: Hypanus sabinus (assembly GCF_030144855.1). Classification (NCBI taxonomy): domain Eukaryota; kingdom Metazoa; phylum Chordata; class Chondrichthyes; order Myliobatiformes; family Dasyatidae; genus Hypanus; species Hypanus sabinus. The sequence continues at coordinate 44,272 of NW_026779888.1, forward strand.
CAAACCCTCTCTCTGCCCCTCGCAAACCCTCTCTCTGCCCCTCACAAACCCTCACTCTGCCCCTCGCAAACACTCTGCCCCTCGCAAACACTCTGCCCCTCACAAACCCTCTCTCTGCCCCTCGCAAACCCTCACTCTGCCCCTCGCAAACCCTCACTCTGCCCCTCGCAAGCCCTCTCTCTGCCCCTCGCAAGCCCTCTCTCTGCCCCTCGCAAGCCCTCTCTCTGCCCCTCGCAAACCCTCTCTCTGCCCCTCACAAACCCTCTCTCTGCCCCTCACAAACCCTCTCTCTGCCCCCCGCAAACCCTCTCTCTGCCCCTCGCAAACCCTCACTCTGCCCCTCGCAAACACTCTGCCCCTCGCAAGCCCTCTCTCTGCCCCTCGCAAGCCCTCTCTCTGCCCCTCACAAACCCTCTCTCTGCCCCTCGCAAACCCTCTCTCTGCCCCTCACAAACCCTCTCTCTGCCCCTCGCAAGCCCTCACTGCCCCTCACAAACCCTCTCTCTGACCCTCGCAAACCCTCTCTCTGCCCCTCGCAAACCCTCTCTCTGCCCCTCGCAAACCCTCTCTCTGCCCCTCGCAAACCCTCTCTCTGCCCCTCGCAAACCCTCACTCTGCCCCTCGCAAACACTCTGCCCCTCGCAAACACTCTGCCCCTCGCAAACCCTCTCTCGGCCCCTCGCAAACCCTCACTCTGCCCCTCGCAAACCCTCACTCTGCCCCTCGCAAACACTCTGCCCCTCGCAAACCCTCACTCTGCCCCTCGCAAACCCTCTCTCTGCCCCTCGCAAACCCTCTCTCTGCCCCTCGCAAACCATCACTCTGCCCCTCGCAAACACTCTGCCCCTCGCAAACCCTCACTCTGCCCCTCGCAAACCCTCACTCTGCCCCTCGCAAACCCTCACTCTGCCCCTCGCAAACCCTCTCTCTGCCCCTCGCAAACCCTCACTCTGCCCCTCGCAAACCCTCACTCTGCCCCTCGCAAACACTCTGCCCCTCGCAAACCCTCACTCTGCCCCTCGCAAACCCTCACTCTGCCCCTCGCAAACCCTCACTCTGCCCCTCGCAAATCCTCACTCTGCCCCTCGCAAGCCCTCACTCTGCCCCTCGCAAGCCCTCTCTCTGCCCCTCGCAAGCCCTCTCTCTGCCCCTCACAAGCCCTCTCTCTGCCCCTCCCAAACACTCTCTCTGCCCCTCACAAACCCTCACTCTGCCCCTCGCAAACCCTCTCTCTGCCCCTCGCAAACCCTCTCTCTGCCCCTCGCAAACACTCTCTCTGCCCCTCGCAAACCCTCACTCTGCCCCTCGCAAACACTCTGCCCCTCGCAAACCCTCTCTCTGCCCCTCGCAAACCCTCTCTCTGCCCCTCGCAAACCCTCACTCTGCCCCTCGCAAACCCTCTCTCTGCCCCTCGAAAACCCTCACTCTGCCCCTCACAAACCCTCTGCCCCTCGCAAACCCTCACTCTGCCCCTCGCAAACACTCTGCCCCTCGCAAACCCTCACTCTGCCCCTCGCAAACCCTCACTCTGCCCCGCGCAAACCCTCACTCTGCCCCTCGCAAACCCTCACTCTGCCCCTCGCAAACCCTCACTCTGCCCCTCGCAAACCCTCACTCTGCCCCTCGCAAACCCTCACTCTGCCCCTCGCAAGCCCTCTCTCTGCCCCTCGCAAGCCCTCCCTCTGCCCCTCGCAAGCCCTCACTCTGCCCCTCGCAAGCCCTCACTCTGCCCCTCGCAAGCCCTCACTCTGCCCCTCGCAAGCCCTCACTCTGCCCCTCGCAAACACTCTGCCCCTCGCAAACCCTCACTCTGCCCCTCGCAAGCACTCACTCTGCCCCTCGCAAACACTCTGCCCCTCGCAAGCCCTCTCTCTGCCCCTCGCAAACCCTCTCTCTGCCCCTCGCAAACCCTCTGCCCCTCACAAACCCTCTCTCTGCCCCTCGCAAACCCTCACTCTGCCCCTCGCAAACCCTCTCTCTGCCCCTCGCAAACCCTCACTCTGCCCCTCGCAAACCCTCTCTCTGCCCCTCGCAAACCCTCTCTCTGCCCCTCGCAAACCCTCTCTCTGCCCCTCGCAAACCCTCTCTCTGCCCCTCGCAAACCCTCACTCTGCCCCTCGCAAACACTCTGCCCCTCGCAAACCCTCTCTCTGCCCCTCGCAAACCCTCACTCTGCCCCTCGCAAACACTCTGTCCCTCGCAAACCCTCACTCTGCCCCTCGCAAACCCTCTCTCTGCCCCTCGCAAACCCTCTCTCTGCTCCTCGCAAACCCTCTCTCTGCCCCTTGCAAACCCTCATTCTGCCCCTCGCAAACCCTCACTCTGCCCCTCGCAAACCCTCACTCTGCCCCTCGCAAACCCTCTCTCTGCCCCTCGCAAACCCTCACTCTGCCCCTCGCAAACCCTCACTCTGCCCCTCGCAAACCCTCTCTCTGCCCCTCGCAAACCCTCACTCTGCCCCTCGCAAACCCTCACTCTGCTCCTCGCAAGCCCTCTCTCTGCCCCTCGCAAGCTCTCTCTCTGCCCCTCGCAAGCCCTCACTCTGCCCCTCGCAAGCCCTCACTCTGCCCCTCGCAAACCCTCACTCTGCCCCTCGCAAACACTCTGCCCCTCGCAAACCCTCACTCTGCCCCTCGCAAACCCTCACTCTGCCCCTCGCAAACCCTCTCTCTGCCCCTCGCAAACCCTCACTCTGCCCCTCGCAAACCCTCACTCTGCCCCTTGCAAACACTCTGCCCCTCGCAAACCCTCACTCTGCCCCTCGCAAACCCTCACTCTGCCCCTCGCAAACCCTCACTCTGCCCCTCGCAAACCCTCACTCTGCCCCTCGCAAGCCCTCTCTCTGCCCCTCGCAAGCCCTCACTCTGCCCCTCGCAAGCCCTCACTCTGCCCCTCGCAAGCCCTCACTCTGCCCCTCACAAACCCTCACTCTGCCCCTCGCAAACCCTCACTCTGCCCCTCGCAAACCCTCACTCTGCCCCTCGCAAACCCTCACTCTGCCCCTCGCAAGCCCTCACTCTGCCCCTCGCAAGCCCTCTCTCTGCCCCTCCCAAACCCTCTCTCTGACCCTCGCAAATCCTCTCTCTGCCCCTCGCAAACCCTCTCTCTGCCCCTCGCAAACCCTCTCTCTGCCCCTCGCAAACCCTCTCTCTGCCCCTCGCAAACCCTCTCTCTGCCCCTCGCAAACACTCTGCCCCTCGCAAACCCTCACTCTGCCCCTCGCAAACACTCTGCCCCTCGCAAACACTCTGCCCCTCGCAAGCCCTCTCTCTGCCCCTCGCAAACCCTCTCTCTGCCCCTCGCAAACCCTCTCTCTGCCCCTCGCAAACCCTCTCTCTGCCCCTCGCAAACCCTCTCTCTGCCCCTCGCAAACCCTCACTCTGCCCCTCGCAAACCCTCTCTCTGCCCCTCGCAAACCCTCACTCTGCCCCTCGCAAACCCTCTCTCTGCCCCTCGCAAACCCTCTCTCTGCCCCTCGCAAACCCTCACTCTGCCCCTCGCAAACACTCTGCCCCTCGCAAACCCTCTCTCTGCCCCTCGCAAACCCTCACTCTGCCCCTCGCAAACCCTCACTCTGCCCCTCGCAAACCCTCACTCTGCCCCTCGCAAACCCTCACTCTGCCCCTCGCAAACCCTCTCTCTGCCCCTCGCAAACCCTCTGCCCCTCGCAAACCCTCACTCTGCCCCTCGCAAACACTCTGCCCCTCGCAAACACTCTGCCCCTCGCAAACCCTCACTCTGCCCCTCGCAAACCCTCTCTCTGCCCCTCGCAAACCCTCACTCTGCCCCTCGCAAACCCTCACTCTGCCCCTCGCAAACACTCTGCCCCTCGCAAACCCTCACTCTGCCCCTCGCAAACCCTCACTCTGCCCCTCGCAAACCCTCACTCTGCCCCTCGCAAACCCTCACTCTGCCCCTCGCAAACCCTCACTCTGCCCCTCGCAAGCCCTCTCTCTGCCCCTCGCAAGCCCTCACTCTGCCCCTCGCAAGCCCTCACTCTGCCCCTCGCAAGCCCTCACTCTGCCCCTCGCAAGCCCTCACTCTGCCCCTCGCAAACCCTCACTCTGCCCCTCGCAAACCCTCACTCTGCCCCTCGCAAACCCTCACTCTGCCCCTCGCAAGCCCTCACTCTGCCCCTCGCAAGCCCTCTCTCTGCCCCTCGCAAGCCCTCTCTCTGCCCCTCGCAAGCCCTCTCTCTGCCCCTCGCAAGCCCTCTCTCTGCCCCTCCCAAGCCCTCTCTCTGCCCCTCCCAAACCCTCTCTCTGCCCCTCGCAAACCCTCACTCTGCCCCTCGCAAACCCTCTCTCTGCCCCTCGCAAACCCTCTCTCTGCCCCTCGCAAACCCTCTCTCTGCCCCTCGCAAATGCTCACTCTGCCCCTCGCAAACCCTCTCTCTGCCCCTCGCAAACCCTCTCTCTGCCCCTCGCAAACCCTCTCTCTGCCCCTCGCAAACCCTCACTCTGCCCCTCGCAAACCCTCTCTCTGCCCCTCGAAAACCCTCACTCTGCCCCTCCCAAACCCTCTCTCTGCCCCTCGCAAACCCTCACTCTGCCCCTCGCAAACCCTCACTCTGCCCCTCGCAAACCCTCTGCCCCTCGCAAACCCTCTGCCCCTCGCAAACCCTCATTCTGCCCCTCGCAAACCCTCATTCTGCCCCTCGCAAACCCTCACTCTGCCCCTCGCAATCCCTCACTCTGCCCCTCGCAAGCCCTCTCTCTGCCCCTCGCAAGCCCTCTCTCTGCCCCTCGCAAGCCCTCACTCTGCCCCTCGCAAGCCCTCACTCTGCCCCTCGCAAGCCCTCACTCTGCCCCTCGCAAGCCCTCTCTCTGCCCCTCCCAAACCCTCTCTCTGCCCCTCCCAAACCCTCTCTCTGCCCCTCCCAAACCCTCTCTCTGCCCCTCACAAACCCTCACTCTGCCCCTCGCAATCCCTCTCTCTGCCCCTCGCAAACCCTCTCTCTGCCCCTCGCAAACCCTCTCTCTGCCCCTCGCAAACGCTCACTCTGCCCCTCGCAAACCCTCTCTCTGCCCCTCGCAAACCCACTCTCTGCCCCTCGCAAACCCTCTCTCTGCCCCTCGCAAACCCTCACTCTGCCCCTCGCAAACCCTCACTCTGCCCCTCGCAAACCCTCACTCTGCCCCGCGCAAACCCTCAGTCTGCCCCTCGCAAACCCTCAGTCTGCCCCTCGCAAACCCTCAGTCTGCCCCTCGCAAACCCTCACTCTGCCCCTCGCAAACCCTCACTCTGCCCCTCGCAAGCCCTCTCTCTGCCCCTCGCAAGCCCTCACTCTGCCCCTCGCAAGCCCTCACTCTGCCCCTCGCAAGCCCTCACTCTGCCCCTCGCAAACCCTCACTCTGCCCCTCGCAAACCCTCACTCTGCCCCTCGCAAACCCTCACTCTGCCCCTCGCAAACACTCTGCCCCTCGCAAACACTCTGCCCCTCGCAAGCCCTCTCTCTGCCCCTCGCAAACCCTCTCTCTGCCCCTCGCAAACCCTCTCTCTGCCCCTCGCAAACCCTCTCTCTGCCCCTCACAAACCCTCTCTCTGCCCCTCGCAAACCCTCACTCTGCCCCTCGCAAACCCTCTCTCTGCCCCTCGCAAACCCTCACTCTGCCCCTCGCAAACCCTCTCTCTGCCCCTCGCAAACCCTCTCTCTGCCCCTCGCAAACACTCTGCCCCTCGCAAACACTCTGCCCCTCGCAAACCCTCTCTCTGCCCCTCGCAAACCCTCACTCTGCCCCTCGCAAACCCTCTCTCTGCCCCTCGCAAACCCTCTCTCTGCCCCTCGCAAACCCTCACTCTGCCCCTCGCAAACACTCTGCCCCTCGCAAACCCTCACTCTGCCCCTCGCAAACACTCTGCCCCTCGCAAACACTCTGCCCCTCGCAAACCCTCTCTCTGCCCCTCGCAAACCCTCTCTCTGCCCCTCGCAAACCCTCTCTCTGCCCCTCACAAACCCTCTCTCTGCCCCTCGCAAACCCTCACTCTGCCCCTCGCAAACCCTCTCTCTGCCCCTCGCAAACCCTCACTCTGCCCCTCGCAAACCCTCTCTCTGCCCCTCGCAAACCCTCTCTCTGCCCCTCGCAAACCCTCACTCTGCCCCTCGCAAACACTCTGCCCCTCGCAAACCCTCACTCTGCCCCTCGCAAACCCTCACTCTGCCCCTCGCAAACCCTCACTCTGCCCCTCGCAAACCCTCTCTCTGCCCCTCGCAAACCCTCTGCCCCTCGCAAACCCTCACTCTGCCCCTCGCAAACACTCTGCCCCTCGCAAACACTCTGCCCCTCGCAAACCCTCACTCTGCCCCTCGCAAACCCTCTCTCTGCCCCTCGCAAACCCTCACTCTGCCCCTCGCAAACCCTCACTCTGCCCCTCGCAAGCCCTCTCTCTGCCCCTCGCAAGCCCTCTCTCTGCCCCTCGCAAGCCCTCACTCTGCCCCTCGCAAGCCCTCACTCTGCCCCTCGCAAGCCCTCACTCTGCCCCTCGCAAACTCTCACTCTGCCCCTCGCAAACTCTCACTCTGCCCCTCGCAAACCCTCACTCTGCCCCTCGCAAACTCTCACTCTGCCCCTCGCAAACCCTCACTCTGCCCCTCGCAAACCCTCACTCTGCCCCTCGCAAACCCTCACTCTGCCCCTCGCAAACCCTCTCTCTGCCCCTCGCAAACCCTCTGCCCCTCGCAAACCCTCACTCTGCCCCTCGCAAACACTCTGCCCCTCGCAAACACTCTGCCCCTCGCAAACCCTCACTCTGCCCCTCGCAAACCCTCTCTCTGCCCCTCGCAAACCCTCACTCTGCCCCTCGCAAACCCTCTCTCTGCCCCTCGCAAACCCTCTGCCCCTCGCAAACCCTCACTCTGCCCCTCGCAAGCCCTCTCTCTGCCCCTCGCAAGCCCTCTCTCTGCCCCTCGCAAGCCCTCTCTCTGCCCCTCGCAAGCCCTCACTCTGCCCCTCGCAAGCCCTCACTCTGCCCCTCGCAAGCCCTCACTCTGCCCCTTGCAAACCCTCACTCTGCCCCTCGCAAACCCTCACTCTGCCCCTCGCAAACTCTCACTCTGCCCCTCGCAAACCCTCACTCTGCCCCTCGCAAACTCTCACTCTGCCCCTCGCAAACCCTCACTCTGCCCCTCGCAAACCCTCACTCTGCCCCTCGCAAACCCTCACTCTGCCCCTCGCAAACCCTCTCTCTGCCCCTCGCAAACCCTCTGCCCCTCGCAAACCCTCACTCTGCCCCTCGCAAGCCCTCTCTCTGCCCCTCGCAAGCCCTCTCTCTGCCCCTCGCAAGCCCTCACTCTGCCCCTCGCAAGCCCTCACTCTGCCCCTCGCAAGCCCTCACTCTGCCCCTCGCAAACTCTCACTCTGCCCCTCGCAAACTCTCACTCTGCCCCTCGCAAACCCTCACTCTGCCCCTCGCAAACTCTCACTCTGCCCCTCGCAAACCCTCACTCTGCCCCTCGCAAACCCTCACTCTGCCCCTCGCAAACCCTCACTCTGCCCCTCGCAAACCCTCACTCTGCCCCTCGCAAACCCTCTCTCTGCCCCTCGCAAACCCTCTGCCCCTCGCAAACCCTCACTCTGCCCCTCGCAAACACTCTGCCCCTCGCAAACACTCTGCCCCTCGCAAACCCTCACTCTGCCCCTCGCAAACCCTCTCTCTGCCCCTCGCAAACCCTCACTCTGCCCCTCGCAAACCCTCTCTCTGCCCCTCGCAAACCCTCTGCCCCTCGCAAACCCTCACTCTGCCCCTCGCAAGCCCTCTCTCTGCCCCTCGCAAGCCCTCTCTCTGCCCCTCGCAAGCCCTCTCTCTGCCCCTCGCAAGCCCTCACTCTGCCCCTCGCAAGCCCTCACTCTGCCCCTCGCAAGCCCTCACTCTGCCCCTCGCAAACCCTCACTCTGCCCCTCGCAAACTCTCACTCTGCCCCTCGCAAACCCTCACTCTGCCCCTCGCAAACTCTCACTCTGCCCCTCGCAAACCCTCACTCTGCCCCTCGCAAACCCTCACTCTGCCCCTCGCAAACCCTCACTCTGCCCCTCGCAAACCCTCTCTCTGCCCCTCGCAAACCCTCTGCCCCTCGCAAACCCTCACTCTGCCCCTCGCAAACACTCTGCCCCTCGCAAACACTCTGCCCCTCGCAAACCCTCACTCTGCCCCTCGCAAACCCTCTCTCTGCCCCTCGCAAACCCTCACTCTGCCCCTCGCAAACCCTCACTCTGCCCCTCGCAAGCCCTCTCTCTGCCCCTCGCAAGCCCTCTCTCTGCCCCTCGCAAGCCCTCACTCTGCCCCTCGCAAGCCCTCACTCTGCCCCTCGCAAGCCCTCACTCTGCCCCTCGCAAACCCTCACTCTGCCCCTCGCAAACTCTCACTCTGCCCCTCGCAAACCCTCACTCTGCCCCTCGCAAACCCTCACTCTGCCCCTCGCAAGCCCTCACTCTGCCCCTCGCAAGCCCACTCTCTGCCCCTCGCAAGCCCTCTCTCTGCCCCTCGCAAGCCCTCTCTCTGCCCCTCGAAAACCCTCTGCCCCTCGCAAACCCTCACTCTGCCCCTCGCAAACCCTCTCTCTGCCCCTCGCAAACCCTCTCTCTGCCCCTCGCAAACCCTCTCTCTGCCCCTCGCAAACCCTCTCTCTGCCCCTCGCAAACCCTCTCTCTGCCCCTCGCAAACCCTCTCTCTGCCCCTCGCAAACCCTCTCTCTGCCCCTCGCAAACCCTCTCTCTGCCCCTCGCAAACCCTCTCTCTGCCCCTCGCAAACCCTCACTCTGCCCCTCGCAAACACTCTGCCCCTCGCAAACCCTCTCTCTGCCCCTCGCAAACCCTCACTCTGCCCCTCGCAAACCCTCACTCTGCCCCTCGCAAACCCTCTCTCTGCCCCTCGCAAACCCTCTCTCTGCCCCTCGCAAACCCTCTCTCTGCCCCTCGCAAACCCTCTCTCTGCCCCTCGCAAACCCTCACTCTGCCCCTCGCAAACACTCTGCCCCTCGCAAACCCTCACTCTGCCCCTCGCAAACCCTCTCTCTGCCCCTCGCAAACCCTCACTCTGCCCCTCGCAAACCCTCTCTCTGCCCCTCGCAAACCCTCACTCTGCCCCTCGCAAACCCTCACTCTGCCCCTCGCAAGCCCTCTCTCTGCCCCTCGCAAGCCCTCTCTCTGCCCCTCGCAAGCCCTCACTCTGCCCCTCGCAAGCCCTCACTCTGCCCCTCGCAAGCCCTCTCTCTGCCCCTCGCAAGCCCTCTCTCTGCCCCTCGAAAACCCTCTGCCCCTCGCAAACCCTCTCTCTGCCCCTCGCAAACCCTCTCTCTGCCCCTCGCAAACCCTCTCTCTGCCCCTCGCAAACCCTCTCTCTGCCCCTCGCAAACCCTCACTCTGCCCCTCGCAAACCCTCTCTCTGCCCCTCGAAAACCCTCACTCTGCCCCTCGCAAACCCTCTCTCTGCCCCTCGCAAACCCTCACTCTGCCCCTCGCAAACCCTCACTCTGCCCCTCGCAAACACTCACTCTGCCCCTCGCAAACCCTCACTCTGCCCCTCGCAAACCCTCACTCTGCCCCTCGCAGGCCCTCTCTCTGCCCCTCGCAGGCCCTCTCTCTGCCCCTCGCAAGCCCTCACTCTGCCCCTCGCAAGCCCTCACTCTGCCCCTCGCAAGCCCTCACTCTGCCCCTCGCAAGCCCTCACTCTGCCCCTCGCAAGCCCTCACTCTGCCCCTCGCAAGCCCTCACTCTGCCCCTCGCAAGCCCTCACTCTGCCCCTCGCAAACCCTCACTCTGCCCCTCGCAAACCCTCACTCTGCCCCTCGCAAACCCTCACTCTGCCCCTCGCAAACCCTCACTCTGCCCCTCGCAAACCCTCACTCTGCCCCTCGCAAACCCTCACTCTGCCCCTCGCAAGCCCTCACTCTGCCCCTCGCAAGCCCTCACTCTGCCCCTCGCAAACACTCTGCCCCTCGCAAACACTCTGCCCCTCGCAAACCCTCACTCTGCCCCTCGCAAACCCTCACTCTGCCCCTCGCAAACCCTCACTCTGCCCCTCGCAAACCCTCACTCTGCCCCTCGCAAACCCTCACTGCCCCTCGCAAACCCTCACTGCCCCTCGCAAACCCTCACTCTGCCCCTCGCAAACCCTCACTCTGCCCCTCGCAAACCCTCACTCTGCCCCTCGCAAGCCCTCACTCTGCCCCTCGCAAGCCCTCTCTCTGCCCCTCGCAAGCCCTCTGCCCCTCTCAAGCCCTCTCTCTGCCCCTCGCAAGCCCTCTCTGCCCCTCGCAAACCCTCTCTCTGCCCCTCGCAAACCCTCTCTCTGCCCCTCGCAAACCCTCTCTCTGCCCCTCGCAAACCCTCTCTCTGCCCCTCGCAAACCCTCACTCTGCCCCTCGCAAACCCTCACTCTGCCCCTCGCAAACCCTCACTCTGCCCCTCGCAAACCCTCACTCTGCCCCTCGCAAACCCTCACTCTGCCCCTCGCAAACACTCTGCCCCTCGCAAACACTCTGCCCCTCGCAAGCCCTCACTCTGCCCCTCGCAAGCCCTCACTCTGCCCCTCTCAAGCCCTCTGCCCCTCGCAAGCCCTCTCTGCCCCTCGCAAACCCTCTCTGCCCCTCGCAAACCCTCTCTGCCCCTCGCAAACCCTCTCTGCCCCTCGCAAACCCTCTCTGCCCCTCGCAAACAATCACTGCCCCTCGCAAACCCTCACTGCCCCTCGCAAACCCTCACTCTGCCCCTCGCAAACCCTCACTCTGCCCCTCGCAAACCCTCACTCTGCCCCTCGCAAGCCCTCTCTCTGCCCCTCGCAAACCCTCTCTCTGCCCCTCGCAAACCCTCTCTCTGCCCCTCGCAAACCCTCTCTCTGCCCCTCGCAAACCCTCTCTCTGCCCCTCGCAAACCCTCACTCTGCCCCTCGCAAACCCTCACTCTGCCCCTCGCAAACCCTCTGCCCCTCGCAAGCCCTCACTCTGCCCCTCGCAAGCCCTCTCTCTGCCCCTCGCAAACCCTCACTCTGCCCCTCGCAAACCCTCACTCTGCCCCTCGCAAGCCCTCACTCTGCCCCTCGCAAGCCCTCACTCTGCCCCTCGCCATCCCTCACTCTGCCCCTCGCAAGCCCTCACTCTGCCCCTCTCAAGCCCTCTCTCTGCCCCTCGCAAACCCTCTCTCTGCCCCTCGCAAGCCCTCATTCTGCCCCTCGCAAGCCCTCACTCTGCCCCTCGCAAGCCCTCACTCTGCCCCTCTCAAGCCCTCTCTCTGCCCCTCGCAAGCCCTCTCTGCCCCTCGCAAACCCTCTCTCTGCCCCTCGCAAACCCTCTCTCTGCCCCTCGCAAACCCTCACTCTGCCCCTCGCAAACCCTCACTGCCCCTCGCAAACCCTCACTCTGCCCCTCGCAAACCCTCACTGCCCCTCGCAAGCCCTCTCTCTGCCCCTCGCAAGCCCTCTCTCTGCCCCTCGCAAACCCTCTCTCTGCCCCTCGCAAACCCTCTCTCTGCCCCTCGCAAACCCTCACTCTGCCCCTCGCAAACCCTCACTCTGCCCCTCGCAAACCCTCACTCTGCCCCTCGCAAACCCTCTCTCTGCCCCTCGCAAACCCTCTCTGCCCCTCGCAAGCCCTCTCTCTGCCCCTCGCAAGCCCTCTCTGCCCCTCGCAAGCCCTCACTCTGCCCCTCTCAAGCCCTCACTCTGCCCCTCGCAAGCCCTCACTCTGCCCCTCTCAAGCCCTCACTCTGCCCCTCTCAAGCCCTCTCTCTGCCCCTCGCAAGCCCTCACTCTGCCCCTCTCAAGCCCTCATTCTGCTGTATTTAGAAAAAGAAGGTATATTGCCTACTACCTGTGCGACTATATGTTTACACATCAGATCTTAACCAAATCTTAACCAATCTTAATCTTAACCAAAAGAAGCTGGGATTTATACGCAGAAGAAATAAAAAGGGATGGACCTTTAAACTAAGCGGGAATTTTGAAAATACTCATGGAACACCTCTTTTAATTCAGCTTCCCGTTCCCACTCTGATAAGTCCATCCACAACCTCCACCACTGTCGGGATGGGGCCACACTCAGGTTGGAGGAACGACACCTCATATTCCGTCTGGATACCCTCCGACCTGCTGGTGTGAGCTTCGATTTCTCAAATTTCCAGTAACGCCCCCCCCCCCAGCCCCTTCTCTACTCCCCATCCCATTTTCCTTGCCTCACCTCATCTTCCCCCCACTTTTCTGTCTCCTATCAGACTTCTGTCCTCTCCTATCAGACTCCCCCTTCTCCAGCCCTGTATCTCGTTCACCAACTTCCCAGCTCTCCTATCAGACTTCTGTCCTCTCCTATCAGGCTCCCCCTTCTCCAGCCCTGTATCTCGTTCACCAACCAACTTCCCAGCTCTCCTATCAGACTTCTGTCCTCTCCCATCAGACTCCCCCTTCTCCAGCCCTGTATCTCGTTCACCAACCAACTTCCCAGCTCTCCTATCAGACTTCTGGTCTCTCCTATCGGACTCCCCCTTCTCCAGCCCTGTATCTCGTTCACCAACCAACTTTCCAGCTCTCCTATCGGACTTCTGTCCTCTCCTATCGGACTCCCCCTTCTCCAGCCCTGTATCTCGTTCACCAATCACTTCCCAGCTCTCCTATCAGACTCCCCCTTCTCCAGCCCTGTATCTCGTTCACCAATCACTTCCCAGCTCTCCTATCAGACTTCTGTCCTCTCCTATCAGACTCCCCCTTCTCCAGTCCTGTATCTCGTTCACCAATCACTTCCCAGCTCTTCTATCATACTGCTGTCCTCTCCTATCAGACTCCCCCTTCTCCAGCCCTGTATCTCGTTCACCAATCACTTCCCAGCTCTTCTATCATACTGCTGTCCTCTCCTATCAGACTCCCCCTTTTCCAGCCCTGTATCTCGTTCACCAATCACTTCCCAGCTCTCCTATCAGACTTCTGTCCTCTCCTATCAGACTCCCCCTTCTCCAGCCCCGAATCTCTTTCACCCACCAACTTCCCAGTTCTTTACTTCACCTCCTCCCGCTCTCCGGGTTTCACCTATCACACACCACCTTGTCCTTCCTCCTCCCCTCCCCCCGCCTTCTTTCTCTTGACTCCTCATCTCTTTTTTCTCCCCCCTCCAGTCCTGATAAAGGCTCTCCTCCCGAAACGTCGACCGGTCGCTCTTCTCCACAGTTACTGCCGAGTTCCTCCTGCGCGAGGTGCTGGGAATACTCGATCCCTCCGACAAGAGAGGCGCGCGCGTCCGCGTCAGTGCCCTTCTCCGCGGAGAATCTTCCAAAAAATCAGAACGTCTTTGTAATACTCGGCTGGTCGCCCAGCAGCCGCGGAGAAAGAACTCCGCGGAATGGGATCCGGGACGGCCGATGTCGGAGACGGCCCGGCTGCTTCGACCGCGGTCGCCCAGGCCCGGCGGGAGGGTGGGGGAGAGGGACTGTCCTGAGCTCTGCCGAGGCAGCGGGACGCGGAGAGCCCCGGGAGGGGTGGCTGATCTCCGGGGCGTTGGGAGCTGGGGCCGCCGCGCCCGGCGATGGAGCAGGGCGGTGAAGTGTCCAGCTGCGGAGCGGCTGACGGGCGGGGGGGGCAGCGAGTGCGAGCAAAGGCGTTCTTCAGGTTGTCTGCCGGTGTCCCTCAGGGGTCGGTATTGAGAGCGCCGCTGTTCGCCATGCCTGTCCGAGATTCAGACAGTGGAATTGATGGCTCTGCGGCAAAGTTTGCGGATGATGCGAAGGGGTCGGCAGTGCTGAGGAAGCAAGGCGATTGCAGCAGAACTCTGACCCATCGGAAGAATGGGCAAGCAAGGTGCAGGCGGAGTACGGTGCTGGGGAAACGCGCTTTGATAAGCAGAACGGTAGTGCGGACTATTATCTCAATGGGGAGAAGGTTCAAAGGTCAGAGGTGCAGCGGGACTTGGGAGTTCACGTGCGGGGCTCCCTGAAGGTTCTTCGCAGGCTGAGCCTGCGGTGAGGAAGGCAGATACAATGTTTTCATTTACATCGGGGAATAGGATAGAGAAGCAAGCTGAGGCTTTAAAAGACGGAAGTCAGGCCGCACTTGGGAGTATTGAGTCCGGGGGAGGATGATTCCGGGAATGAAGGGGTTAACATGTGAGGAGCGTTGGGCAGCTTTGGGCCTGGACTCTCCCGAATTTAGAAGAATGCGAGGGGATCTCATTGAAGCCTGCCGAATGTTGAAAGGACCAGACGGGGTGGATGTGGAGAGGATGTTCCCTCTGGTGAGGGTATCCAGAAATAGAGGGCAAAATTGAGGGGTGACCCTTTAGAACAGGAGGAATTTCTTTTTAGCCAGAGAGCGGTGAATCTGAGGAATGGTCTGCCGCAGGCCGCGGGGGGGAGGGGGAGGCCAAGTCCGTGGGTGTATTTTAAGGCGGACAGCGATCATTTCCTGGTGGGTCAGGATATGGCGAGGCGGCAGGTGTACGGGGGGGGGGGGGGGGGGGTCGAGTGGGGTCCGGGATCGGCCGTGATGGAACGGCGGAGCAGGCTCGATGGGCTGCATGGCCTGATCAGCCAAGGCTGCGGTGGGCGCCGACGGAGCCTGGCCCGCAACTCGCTAACCCTGACCGGTAGGTCAGCCCGACGGCCCACGGGCAGCGGGAATTGAACCCCGATCTAACAGCTGGGCGCCGCAAAGCGCTCACGACCGTGCCTGTCCCGTGCCGATACGGGAACAGCGTGGGGAAACGGGACCGGCGGGTGGGTGCAACATGGAAGCAGGTACAGGTGGGTGGGGGGGGGGGGGGAACGTCCGGCAGGGGAGGTTGCGAATAATCATCTATTTACAAACTACGAAACCAGGCGTTAATGTTTGCCAGGTTACCTGCGCTACAAATCTGAATACAGGCGTCCCCCCGTTTTTCGAACGTTCGCTTTATGACACCTCGCTGTGTTACGAAAGACCTTCATTAGGTACCTGTTTTCACTGTTACGAGAAAAGGCAGCGCACGCCCCGAGCAGCCAGGCTCCTCCCCAGAACCGCATTCTAGCCGGCATTGCTGAGACACGTGCCTGTGAGCATCTGTCCTTTATGTCGATCTATTTTGTGCATCCGTTAGCAAGCTGAGTTCTAAGGTATCGGATAGCGGGGGGGGGGCAACCTGTGGAGCGTTGCTATGAAACCGCTTGTCAGCTGAAAAGTCGTAAAGCCAAGAAGCAGTCAACAATAATTTATACGGGAAAATTTTTTGTGCATTCCCAGACCCAAAAAATAGCCTACCAAATCAAACCAAATAAAACTTTAAACCTAAAATAACACTAGCCTACAGTAAAAGCAGGAATGATATGATAAGTTTTAACAGGCATCTGTTAGTCTCGCGAGACCGCGGATTTGCACCTGTGGAAGGTTTCTCCAGGGCGCGGGCCCGGGCAGGGTTGTGTGGGAGACTGGCAGTTGCCCCAAGCTGAAAGTCTCCCCTCTCCACGCCACCGATGTTGTCCGAGGGAAGGGCATTAGGACCCATGCAGCTTGGCACCGGTGTCGTCGCAGAGCAATGTGTGGTTAAGTGCCTTGCTCAAGGACACAAACACTCCGCCTCAGCCGAGGCTCGAACCGGCCACCTTCAGATCACCGGACCGAAGCCTTATCCACTAGACCACGTGCCAACAGATATGATAAATACACAGCCTATATAAAGTAGAAATAATGTATGTACAGTGTAGTTTCACTTACCAGAATCAGGAAGGTTGAGCCAAAACCGATTTGTAGGGGGAAAAAGATTGGCTCGTACACACATAGGCACTCACCTGCCCGTGCAGGGCTTCACGGTCGTGGCACTCTTTCTCGGGGTAAATGCAAGTTTAAAGCGGGCAACGCGCACAAAATGCTGGAGGAACGCAGCAGGCCGGGCAACATCTATAGGAAGCAGTACTGTTGACATTTCGGGCCGAGACCCTTCGTCAGGACTGACTGAAACAAAAGATAGTCCTGACGAAGGGTCTCGGCCCGAAACGTCGACAGTGCTTCTCCCTTATAGATGCTGCCCGGCCTGCTGCGTTCCACCGGCATTCCTTCGTTTGCAAGCTGTAAAGCCAGGCGTTCACGTTCGCTGGGTTCCGGACGCTACGGGTCAGACAGACTTAGTGAGAAGGGCGGGCGGGGCATACCTCCCCGCTGGTCGTGTGCCCCCTTGCCTTAGGGGTGGAGAGCGAAAGCACCCACGCGTGCCCACGGTGTTTGACAGCCGGCACCGATGGGAAGACCGGCTGCCGTTTCTCAACTAACTGGCCACGGCGGGTACAACTCCGGGCAGTAGGAATGAGCCGCGCCCCCCCCACCCCCCGCAGGGTGGGGACCGGGCCGGGGGGTGGGGGGGGGGCTGCGAGGCCGGCCGGACGCGGAGCGGGGCTAACGGGCGAACCTCTGTCCTCACCGCAGGTCCGCGCAGCCGATGGCCCGTGCCGCCACCACCCACCTCCACCCCCAACACCGCCGCCTTCTCAGCCAGAGGTTGCAGATGCAGAACGCCAGGGGGTAAGCGGGGCCCTACCCCTGGGGGGGGGGGGGGTGGGGCGGAGGGTCTGGGTCAGATCCTGGGGGAGGGGAAAGCTCCGGCGGAGACCTCCATTGGGGGGGGGGGAGCTGGGTAGGGGCCCTCCGATCTCCTCTCTCGACCCTGACGGGTTTCCTTCTGCCCCCCCCCCCGCCCCCACACAGGCACCCCCGGGGGCAGGGCGGCCCCGGAGGCGAGCGGCCCGGCAGGGGCTGCCACCCGGAGCCCAGGGACCCGTACAGCAACCTGATGAGCCAGCGGGAGAAGGACTGGGTCAGCAAGATCCAGATGATGCAGCTGCAGAGCGCTGACCCCTCCCTCGACGACTACTACTACCAGGTAGGCCCGGTGGGTGTGGAGGCCGGCTTGCGGCCCGCGTCCCGGGAGCATCAGGGGCGATGGCTCCCTTCGGCCCGTCTACCCGGTGCCGACCCGGTAGCCAGGACTGTGAGGCTCCCGCGTGCCCGAGCCTCGGGCTCGTAACCCTCTAAACCGGGGCAGGGGTCCTTACCGTGTTTTTTTTTTTCAAATGCTGGGGACCCCCCCCCCCCCCACCACCGTTAACCGAGGGGGGTGGGCGGTGGGGTCCCGGTCTGGGAACCCTGCCCTCGACTTTTCCGGCCTACGTACCGGCTCTAAGGGTTCAGCTTAAACCTCGTTCTCCAGCAGCTCCTTCCACGTACCCGCCTGCCCGCCTCTCCCAGTGCAAAACTAAAAGTTGCCCCCCCTCCACCCCTGATCAATGTTCTCTCTAATTTTTAGTCGTCAGTGTGTGTGAAAATTGTCTGTTCTGCAAATTTTCTTCCCCTGTGACAAGAATATGTGTGTTCTCTGATAGCACACATGGTGCAGTTTGCGAAATACTTGACATAAAACTGCTCAGGGTCACAACAAAATGATGTACATATTTAAGCCACTCAGCTATTTTAGCATTTAGACAAAATACAATTTTCAAGAAGTATCGATTACTACATTATTTAAGGTAGCTAACCTTTCGCGCGCACATTAATTCGCTTTGTGCGCTGGCTGTAAAACAGCTTAGAGGGAGCGTAGCCCCTGAGCCTCTCCTGTGCCTATTGTCTTGTCTATTATTTATTGTAATGCCCGCACTGTTTTGTGCACTTTATGCAGTCCTGGGTAGGTCTGTAGTCTAGTGTAGTTGTTTTTACATAGTTCAGTCTAGTTTTTGTACTGTGTCATGTAACACCACGGTCCTGATAAACGCTGTCTCATTTTTACCGTGTACTGTACGGGCAGTTATGGTCGGAATGACAATAAAAAGTGACGACTTGGCTTGAAACATCCTGAGCAGTGGGAGGTTCACATCTACAGATGCGCTGGGCTGTCCACCGTGGTGAACTACATATACCTGTCAGGACATGCCCCCCCTCTGCTGACTTTTTACACACCTGTCACTGAATAGTGGGGAGTTCACATCTACAGATGCACTGGGCTGTCCACACCACTCTCTGCAGAGTCCTGCGATTGAGGGAAGTACAGTTCCCATACCAGGCAGTGATGCAGCCAGTCAGGATGCTCTCAATTGTGCCCCTGTAGAAAGTTCCTAGGGTTTGGGGGCCCAAACCAAACTTCCTCAATCGTCTGAGATGAAAGAGGCGCTGTTGTGCTTTTTCACCCCACAGCTGGTATGTACAGACCACGTGAGATCCTCAGTGATATTTATGTCGAGGAATTTAAAGCTGTTCACCCTCTCAATCCCAGATCCATTGATGTCAATAGGGGCGAGCCTGTCTCAATCCCCCCTGTAATCCACAACCAGCTCCTTTGTTTCTACGACATTGAGGGAGAGGTGGTTTCCTTGACAACACTGTGTCAGGGTGATGACTCCCTCCCTGCCGGCTGCCTCATTATTATTTGAGATGAGGCCAATCAACAGTGTTGTTAATTAGCTGATTGGAGCTGTGGGTGGCGACACAGTCATGGGTGTGCAGAGGGTGGAGGAGGGGGCTTAGGACACAGCCCCGAGGGGCGCCTGTGTTGAGGGGTGGAGGTGAGGGAGCCCACTCTTCCCACCTGCCGGTGATCTGACAGGAAGCCCAGGACCCGGCTGCACGAGGCAGGGTGGAGGCCGAGGTCTCCGAGCTGCTCCTCCCGGAGACGGAGCTGGGCGGAAGCACGAGGGACGGATACGGCAGGAAAGATGGACCGGCTCGGAAGATGGATGGAAAATTGCTCTGTGATGGCCTGGCACTTGTGGCCAGACCCTCTCCGACACCGTCGCCCAACGGGTTACAGGTGCCGTCGCCGTGCGCTTGAGGAAGGAGCGAGCTGGCTTCAGGAGGAACAGGGGCTGTGGAAGACCAGATCCTCAGGCCGCGTAACACCGTAGAACGGCAGGGACAACCGTACGCCAATCTGGTGGGCTTTGAAAAGGCTCTCGGCGGCATCCGCCGTGGGGAGAGGGCCTCGGGTGAATTCTCAGATCGTACGGGACCCCTCATTGTCCAACTGATCCAGGGTTTCCTTGACGCCGCTGTTTCAGGGTGATGACTCCCTCCCTGTCGGCCGCCTCGATCTTGTAGCGCCGTCGGCCGATTTAACTGCCCATCCCGGAGCCGTGTGTGGCGTCGCGGTCATGGGGAGCGAGGGAGGGGACCCGAGGGGCTCCTGCGCTGACAGTCGGGGTTCTGCGTCCCGCTTGAGCTTCGTGGGCAAAGGGGCCCGAGCTTCGGCGACCGCCTGCATTTCGAACCATGTTTTATTAACCTGGGGCGGTCTTCCAGATTGTGTGTGGCAGGTTTTGTGGGAGCGGAGGATGGTTGCTTCGCGGTTGGGTGTTCGGAGAGGGGCGGCGCCACCGGCCACGCGGGGGCAGATGCCCGGCGTCACCTCCCCCCCCCCCCCCCCACCACTCCCGGGTGAGACCGGGGGGGGGGGAGGCACGCCTGCCCCGGCGGATGAGTTGCGCAATGGTGAGGAGCCCCCCCCCCCCCCCCCCCCAACGCGGAGAGCGAGGGGGAGGGCATCACGGCCGGCCGAGGAAGGCCCAGCTTGTGCCCGGCACCACCGGACCCGAGGTCGGGAGAGGGGAACTGCCCCGGGCCAAGCGGCCGATCCCACTTCAAAGACTCCCCCGCCCGGATTTCCCGAAACCGTGAGTCACGTCACCTGCAGAAACCCTCTGACTCGGCAATACTTGGGTGCATAAAGAGAGGACGTGATGATGAATACAGGACCCCGGTGGAGGACTTTGTCAAACGGTGCGAGCTGAATCATTTGCAGCTCAACGTCAGCCAGACAAAGGAGGTGGCGATGGGCTTCAGCAAGACCAAGCCTGCACTGCTCCTGTTAGTACTGATGGGGAGGGCGGGGATGTGGTGAGGTCTGGGGGCGCGCCCGGATGAGAGACTCGAGCGGAGGCCGTGTACAAGAAGGGCCAGAGTCACCTCTACTTCCTGAGGTCCTTTGGAGTGCGCAGGCCTCTCCCTCACATGTTCTCCCAGTCTCGTGTCGCCAGGACAGTCTTCCCTGCGGTGGTGTGCTGGGGCAATGGCGTCAACACGGCGTGGGGGATGCCAACAGGTTCAGTACACCGATTAGAAAGGCTGGCTCCGTTACAGGAGTCAAACCGGACTCGCTGGAGGCCGCGGCAGGACAAGGGACTCCACCGGGGGAAATCCTGGCGATTCCGGGCAACGTTTCTCGCCCTCTGGCCGAACAGGGGAGCACTTTCGGTAACAGACTGAGACAGCGGCGCCGCGCCAAATAGGAGCGGCATTGCGGCCGGCTGGGGGAGCTCTCTCCCGCGGGCCGTCACCTCCATCGCAGGCCCCGCCGACGGCAGCCGTCTCCTGTCGGAGAACCTGCGGGGGCCGAGCTGTGAGCGCAGGGTGGGCGGAGGGGTTACTCCCCATCTGCGGGGGCCGAGCTGTGAGCGCAGGGTGGGCGGAGGGGTTACTCCCCATCTGCGGGGGCCGAGCTGTGAGCGCAGGGTGGGCGGAGGGGTTTACTCCCCATCTGCGGGGGCCGAGCTGTGAGCGCAGGGTGGGCGGAGGGGTTACTCCCCATCTGCGGGGGCCGAGCTGTGAGCGCAGGGTGGGCGGAGGGGTTACTCCCCATCTGCGGGGGCCGAGCTGTGAGCGCAGGGTGGGCGGAGGGGTTACTCCCCATCTGCGGGGGCCGAGCTGTGAGCGCAGGGTGGGCGGAGGGGTTACTCCCCATCTGCGGGGGCCGAGCTGTGAGCGCAGGGTGGGCGGAGGGGTTACTCCCCATCTGCGGGGGCCGAGGTCTCCCCGTCGAGGGAAGGGCGAGCGGTTTCATCCCCCAGCTCCAGTACAGTCCTTACCCTCGGCCGTGAGGCTCCTTACGGAGTCGGTCCACCTCTGGGGCCTTGCACGAAAAGGTGTCCATGGAGTGGGTGGGCAGGGGAATCCGTGGATGGGACCAAGTGCCTGTCAGTGGGATTGGACACAGACTAGATGGGCCAAAGGATCTCTTGCTGCGCCGTGATGCTTTATGACTGTATAGCCGGGGAAGTGATGACCCCCCCCCCCCCCCCGAGGTCACTTATTTCTCCCCACTTTCTGCTCCTCGTCTAATATTCGCCCGTCTGTGTACTTGTAATGCGACTGTGACCCTGAATCTCCTCCGGGATCAACGAAGTACCGATCGACGTCGGGCACGCCGGCCGGCCACCGCACGCGGGTACGGTCGGGCAACGGACAGCATGAACTTCGACCTAAGCTGGGGAGGGCAGCAGAGTACCCCCGGATGATTTCCCATTGGAATTGGGGACGGAATCGCACGCCGGTCAGCCCCGCCGCTTCCTGCACGCGGCAGAACCTGACCTCAGGAATGGCCAGGATGAGCCCGTTTCCGCGCTCGCTTCGAGAGGGAGAGCGAAGCTCCCTCTGCGCGAATCCGGTGACTCCGTGTCTTGTGTTCCGGTTGCCGGTGTCAGAGCGCCGCTCGAGTGGGCGAGCCGTCCCTAGGCCCCAGGCCCCCGGCGGGGCTCCAAGAGAAACTTGTGCCAGACAACTCGCGGGGAGCGCTCGAGGACGTCTCTCTCTGTGGCGGGGGGGGTTCATCTCCTGCTTGAGAGGGGCGGCCATCACACCGGTGCCCCAGAACAGCCTCAGCGACGACCACACTCAC
>NW_026779889.1:0-65848 GCF_030144855.1 Hypanus sabinus
CAACCCTGTCTCTCTCACACACACAACTCTGTCTCTCTCTCACACACAACTCTGTCTCTCTCTCACACACACAACTCTGTCTCTCTCACACAGACAACTCTGTCTCTCTCACACACACACAACTCTGTCTCTCACACACACACAACTCTGTCTCTCTCTCACACACACAACTCTGTCTCTCTCTCACACACACACAACTCTGTCTCTCTCTCTCACACACAACTCTGTCTCTCTCTCACACACACAACTCTGTCTCTCTCTCACACACAACCCTGTCTCTCTCTCACACACACAACTCTGTCTCTCACACACAACTCTGTCTCTCTCTCACACACAACTCTGTCCTCTCTCTCTCACAGACACAACTCTGTCTCTCTCTCACACAACTCTGTCTCTCTCACACACACAACTCAGTCTCTCTCACACACAACTCAGTCTCTCTCACACACAACTCTGTCTCTCACACACACAACTCTGTCTCTCTCTCACACAACTCTGTCTCTCTCACACACAACTCTGTCTCTCTCACACACACAACTCTGTCTCTCTCACACACACAACTCAGTCTCTCTCACACACAACTCTGTCTCTCACACACAACTCTGTCTCTCTCTCACACACAACTCTGTCTCTCTCACACACAACGCTGTCTCTCTCTCACACACAACTCTGTCTCTCTCACACACACAACTCTGTCTCTCTCTCACACACACAACTCTGTCTCTCTCACACACAACTCTGTCTCTCTCTCACACACACAACTCTGTCTCTCACACACACACAACTCTGTCTCTCTCTCACACAACTCTGTCTCTCTCTCACACAACTCTGTCTCTCTCTCACACAACTCTGTCTCTCCCTCACACACACAACTCTGTCTCTCTCACACACAACTCTGTCTCTCTCACACACACTCAACTCTGTCTCTCTCTCACACACACAACTCTGTCTCTCTCACACTCAACTCTCTCTCTCTCAGACACACAACTCTGTCTCTCTCTCTCACACAACTCTGTCTCTCTCACACACACAACTCTGTCTCTCTCACACACACAACTCTGTCTCTCTCACACTCAACTCTCTCTCTCTCACACACACAACTCTCTCTCTCTCTCACACAACTCTGTCTCTCCCTCACACACACAACTCTGTCTCTCTCACACACAACTCTGTCTCTCTCACACACAACTCTGTCTCTCACACACACAACTCTGTCTCTCTCTCTCACACGCAACTCTGTCTCTCTCTCACACACACTCAACTCTGTCTCTCTCTCACACACACAACTCTATCTCTCTCTCTTTCACACACTCAACTCTGTCTCTCTCACACACACTCAACTCTGTCTCTCTCACACACACTCAACTCTGTCTCTCTCTCACACACACAACTCTATCTCTCTCTCTTTCACACACTCAACTCTGTCTCTCTCACACACACACACAACTGTCTCTCACACACACACAACTCTGTCTCTCTCACACACACACAACTCTCTCTCTCTCTCTCACACACACAACTCTGTCTCTCTCTCTCACACACACACAACTCTGTCTCTGTCTCTCTCACACACACAACTCTGTCTCTCACACACACAACTCTGTCTCTCTCACACACACAACTCTGTCTCTCTCACACACACAACTCTGTCTCTCTCTCACACACAACTCTGTCTCTCTCTCACACACAACTCTGTCTCTCACACACACAACTCTGTCTCTCACACACAACTGTCTCTCTCTCACACACAACTCTGTCTCACACACAACTCTGTCTCTCTCTCACACACAACTCTGTCTCCTCACACACACAATGTCTCTCTCACAGACACAACTGTCTCTCTCTCACACACAACTCTGTCTCTCTCACAGACACAACTGTCTCTCTCTCACGCACAGAACTCTGTCTCTCTCTCACGCACACAACTCTGTCTCTCTCTCACAGACACAACTGTCTCTCTCTCACACGCAACTCTGTCTCTCTCACACACAAACTCAACTCTGTCTCTCTCTCACGCACACAACTCTGTCTCTCTCACACACACAACTCTGTCTCTCTCTCACACACACTCAACTCTGTCTCTCTCTCACACACAACTCTCTCTCACACACAAATCTGTCTCTCTGTCACACACATAACTGTCTCTCTCTCACACACACAACTCTGTCTCTCTCTGACACACACAACTGTCTCTCTCTTACACATACTGTCTCTCTCTTACACATAACTGTCTCTCTCTTACATACTGTCTCTCTCTCACACACAACTCTGTCTCTCTCACACACGCAACTCTGTCTCTCTCTCACACAAACTCAACTCTGTCTCTCTCTCACGCACACAACCCTTTCTCTCTCACACACACACAACTCTGTCTCTCTCTCTCACACACAACTCTGTCTCTCACACACACAACTCTGTCTCTCTCACACACACACAACCTCTGTCTCTCTCACACACACTCAACTCTGTCTCTCTCACACACACTCAACTGTCTCTCTCACACACAACTCTGTCTCTCTCACACACACACAACTATGTCTCTCTCTCACACACAACTGTCTCTCTCTCACACACACACAACTCTGTCTCTCTCTCACACACACACAACTCTGTCTCTCTCACACACAACTCTGTCTCTCTCACACACAACTCTGTCTCCACACACACACACTCTGTCTCTCACACACACAACTCTGTCTCTCTCTCACACACACAACTCCTGTCTCTCTCTCACACACACACAACTCTGTCTCTCTCACACACACACAACTCTGTCTCTCTCTCACACACACACAACTCTGTCTCTCTCACACACAACTCTGTCTCTCTCACCACAACTCTGTCTCTCTCTCACACACAAAACTCTGTCTCTCTCACACACAACTCTATCTCTCACACACACACACTCTGTCTCTCTCACACACACAACTCTGTCTCTCTCACACACACAACTCTGTCTCTCTCACACACACAACTCTGTCTCTCTCACACACACAACTCTGTCTCTCTCACACACACAACTCTGTCTCTCTCACACACACAACTCGGTCTCTCTCACACACACAACTCTGTCTCTCTCTCACACACAACTCTGTCTCTCTCACACACAACTCTGTCTCTCTCACACACACAACTCTGTCTCTCTCACACACACAACTCTGTCTCTCTCACACACAACTCTGTCTCTCTCACACACAACTCTGTCTCTCTCTCACACACACACAATTCTGTCTCTATCTCACACACACAACTCTGTCTCTCTCACACACACACAACTCTGTCTCTCTCACACACAACTCTGACTCTCTCACACAAACAACTCTGTCTCTCTCACACACAACTCTGTCTCTCTCTCTCACAGACACAACTCTGTCTCTCTCTCACACACAACTCTGTCTCTCTCTCACACACACAACTCTCTCTCTCTCTCTCACACACCACACAACTCTGTCTCTCTCTCTCACACACACACAACTCTGTCTCTGTCTCTCTCACACACACAACTCTGTCTCTCACACACACAACTCTGTCTCTCACACACACAACTCTGTCTCTCTCACACACACAACTCTGTCTCTCTCTCACACACAACTCTGTCTCTCTCTCTCACACACAACTCTGTCTCTCTCTCACACACAACTCTGTCTCTCTCACACACACAACTCTCTCTCTCACACACACAACTCTGTCTCTCACACACAACTGTCTCTCTCTCACACACAACTCTGTCTCTCTCACACACACAATGTCTCTCTCACAGACACAACTGTCTCTCTCTCACACACAACTCTGTCTCTCTCACAGACACAACTGTCTCTCTCTCACGCACAGAACTCTGTCTCTCTCTCACGCACACAACTCTGTCTCTCTCTCACAGACACAACTGTCTCTCTCTCACACGCAACTCTGTCTCTCTCACACACAAACTCAACTCTGTCTCTCTCTCACGCACACAACTCTGTCTCTCTCACACACACAACTCTGTCTCTCTCTCACACACACTCAACTCTGTCTCTCTCTCACACACAACTCTCTCTCACACACAAATCTGTCTCTCTGTCACACACATAACTGTCTCTCTCTCACACACACAACTCTGTCTCTCTCTGACACACACAACTGTCTCTCTCTTACACATAACTGTCTCTCTCTTACACATAACTGTCTCTCTCTTAAACATAACTGTCTCTCTCTCACAACACAACTCTGTCTCTCTCACACACGCAACTCTGTCTCTCTCTCACACAAACTCAACTCTGTCTCTCTCTCACGCACACAACCCTTTCTCTCTCACACACACACAACTCTGTCTCTCTCTCTCACACACAACTCTGTCTCTCACACACACAACTCTGTCTCTCTCACACACACACAACTCTGTCACTCTCACACACACTCAACTCTGTCTCTCTCTCACACACACTCAACTGTCTCTCTCACACACAACTCTGTCTCTCTCACACACACACAACTCTGTCTCTCTCTCACACACAACTCTGTCTCTCTCTCACACACACACAACTCTGTCTCTCTCTCACACACACACAACTCTGTCTCTCTCACACACAACTCTGTCTCTCTCACACACAACTCTGTCTCTCACACACACACAACTCTGTCTCTCTCTCACACACACAACTCTGTCTCTCTCTCACACACACAACTCTGTCTCTCTCTCACACACACACAACTCTGTCTCTCTCTCACACACACACAACTCTGTCTCTCTCTCACACACACACAACTCTGTCTCTCTCACACACAATGTCTCTCTCACACACAACTCTGTCTCTCTCTCACACACAAAACTGTCTCTCTCACACACAACTCTGTCTCTCACACACACACACTCTGTCTCTCTCACACACACAACTCTGTCTCTCTCACACACACACAACTCTGTCTCTCTCCACACAACTCTGTCTCTCTCACACACACAACTCTGTCCTCTCTCACACACACAAACTCTGTCTCTCTCACACACACAACTCTGTCTCTCTCACACACACAACTCGGTCTCTCTCACACACACAACTCTGTCTCTCTCTCACACACAACTCTGTCTCCTCTCACACACAACTCTGTCTCTCTCACACACACAACTCTGTCTCTCTCTCACACACAACTCTGTCTCTCTCACACACAACTCTGTCTCTCTCACACACAACTCTGTCTCTCTCTCACACACACACAATTCTGTCTCTCTCTCACACACACAACTCTGTCTCTCTCACACACACACAACTCTGTCTCTCTCACACACAACTCTGACTCTCTCACACACACACAACTCTGTCTCTCTCACACACAACTCTGTCTCTCTCTCTCACAGACACAACTCTGTCTCTCTCTCACACACAACTCTGTCTCTCTCTCACACACACACAACTCTGTCTCTCTCACACACACAACTCTGTCTCTCTCTCACACACAACTCTGTCTCTCTCACACACAACTCTGTCTCTCTCACACACAACTCTGTCTCTCTCTCACACACAACTCTGTCTCTCACACACACAACTCTGTCTCTCTCACACACACACAAAACTCTGTCTCTCTCACACACAACTCTGTCTCTCACACACACACAACTCTGTCTCTCTCACACACACAACTCTGTCTCTCTCACACACACACAACTCTGTCTCTCTCTCACACACAACTCTGTCTCTCTCTCTCTCACACACACACAACTCTCTCTCTCTCTCACACAACTCTGTCTCTCTCACACACAACTCTGTCTCTCACACACACACAACTCTGTCTCTCTCTCACACACAACTCTGTCTCTCTCACACACAACTCTGTCTCTCTCTCTCACACACAACTCTGTCTCTCTCTCACACACAACTCTGTCTCTCTCTCACACACACAACTCTGTCTCTCACACACACACAACTCTGTCTCTCTCTCACACACACAACTCTGTCTGTCACACACACTCAACTCTGTCTCTCTCTCACACACAACTCTCTCTCACACACAAATCTGTCTCTCTGTCACACACATAACTGTCTCTCTCTCACACACACAACTCTGTCTCTCTCTGACACACACAACTGTCTCTCTCTTACACATAACTGTCTCTCTCTTACACATAACTGTCTCTCTCTCACACACAACTCTGTCTCTCTCTCACAGACACAACTGTCTCTCTCTCACACACAACTCTGTCTCTCTCACACACGCAACTCTGTCTCTCTCTCACACAAACTCAACTCTGTCTCTCTCTCACGCACACAACCCTTTCTCTCTCACACACACACAACTCTGTCTCTCTCTCACACACAACTCTGTCTCTCTCTCACACACACACAACTCTGTCTCTCTCTCACACACACACAACTCTGTCTCTCTCACACACAACTCTGTCTTCTCTCACACACAACTCTGTCTCTCACACACACACAACTCTGTCTCTCTCTCACACACACAACTCTGTCACTCTCACACACAACTCTGTCTCTCTCTCTCACAGACACAACTCTGTCTCTCTCTCACACACAACTCTGTCTCTCTCTCACACACAACTCTGTCTCTCTCTCACACACACACAACTCTGTCTCTCTCTCACACACACAACACTGTCTCTCTCTCACACACAACTCTGTCTCTCTCTCTCACACACAACTCTGTCTCTCTCTCACACACACAACCCTGTCTCTCTCACACACACAACTCTGTCTCTCTCTCACACACAACTCTGTCTCTCTCTCACACACACAACTCTGTCTCTCTCACACAGACAACTCTGTCTCTCTCACACACACAACTCTGTCTCTCACACACACACAACTCTGTCTCTCTCTCACACACACAACTCTGTCTCTCTCTCACACACACACAACTCTGTCTCTCTCTCTCACACACAACTCTGTCTCTCTCTCACACACACAACCCTGTCTCTCTCACACACACAACTCTGTCTCTCTCTCACACACAACCCTGTCTCTCTCACACACACAACTCTGTCACTCTCTCACACACAACTCTGTCTCTCTCTCACAGACACAACTCTGTCTCTCTCTCACACAACTCTGTCTCTCTCACACACACAACTCAGTCTCTCTCACACACAACTCAGTCTCTCTCACACACAACTCTGTCTCTCACACACACAACTCTGTCTCTCTCTCACACAACTCTGTCTCTCTCACACACAACTCTTTCTCTCTCACACACACAACTCTGTCTCTCTCACACACACAACTCAGTCTCTCTCACACACAACTCTGTCTCTCACACACACAACTCTGTCTCTCTCTCACACACACAACTCTGTCTCTCACACACACAACTCTGTCTCTCTCTCACACACACAACTCTGTCTCTCCCTCACACACACAACTCTGTCTCTCTCTCACACACACAACTCTGTCTCTCCCTCACACACACAACTCTGTCTCTCTCACACACAACTCTGTCTCTCTCACACACACTCAACTCTGTCTCTCTCTCACACACACAACTCTGTCTCTCTCACACTCAACTCTCTCTCTCTCAGACACACAACTCTGTCTCTCTCTCTCACACAACTCTGTCTCTCTCACACACACAACTCTGTCTCTCTCACACACACAACTCTGTCTCTCTCACACTCAACTCTCTCTCTCTCACACACACAACTCTCTCTCTCTCTCACACAACTCTGTCTCTCCCTCACACACACAACTCTGTCTCTCTCACACACAACTCTGTCTCTCTCACACACAACTCTGTCTCTCACACACACACAACTCTGTCTCTCTCTCTCACACGCAACTCTGTCTCTCTCTCACACACACTCAACTCTGTCTCTCTCTCACACACACAACTCTATCTCTCTCTCTTTCACACACTCAACTCTGTCTCTCTCACACACACTCAACTCTGTCTCTCTCACACACACTCAACTCTGTCTCTCTCTCACACACACAACTCTATCTCTCTCTCTTTCACACACTCAACTCTGTCTCTCTCACACACACACACAACTGTCTCTCACACACACACAACTCTGTCTCTCTCACACACACACAACTCTCTCTCTCTCTCTCACACACACAACTCTGTCTCTCTCTCTCACACACACACAACTCTGTCTCTGTCTCTCTCACACACACAACTCTGTCTCTCACACACACAACTCTGTCTCTCTCACACACACAACTCTGTCTCTCTCACACACACAACTCTGTCTCTCTCTCACACACAACTCTGTCTCTCTCTCACACACAACTCTGTCTCTCTCACACACACAACTCTGTCTCTCACACACAACTGTCTCTCTCTCACACACAACTCTGTCTCACACACAACTCTGTCTCTCTCTCACACACAACTCTGTCTCTCTCACACACACAATGTCTCTCTCACAGACACAACTGTCTCTCTCTCACACACAACTCTGTCTCTCTCACAGACACAACTGTCTCTCTCTCACGCACAGAACTCTGTCTCTCTCTCACGCACACAACTCTGTCTCTCTCTCACAGACACAACTGTCTCTCTCTCACACGCAACTCTGTCTCTCTCACACACAAACTCAACTCTGTCTCTCTCACACACACAACTCTGTCTCTCTCTCACACACAACTCTGTCTCTCTCTCTCACACACAACTCTGTCTCTCTCTCACACACAACTCTGTCTCTCTCACACACACAACTCTCTCTCTCACACACACAACTCTGTCTCTCACACACAACTGTCTCTCTCTCACACACAACTCTGTCTCTCTCACACACACAATGTCTCTCTCACAGACACAACTGTCTCTCTCTCACACACAACTCTGTCTCTCTCACAGACACAACTGTCTCTCTCTCACGCACAGAACTCTGTCTCTCTCTCACGCACACAACTCTGTCTCTCTCTCACAGACACAACTGTCTCTCTCTCACACGCAACTCTGTCTCTCTCACACACAAACTCAACTCTGTCTCTCTCTCACGCACACAACTCTGTCTCTCTCACACACACAACTCTGTCTCTCTCTCACACACACTCAACTCTGTCTCTCTCTCACACACAACTCTCTCTCACACACAAATCTGTCTCTCTGTCACACACATAACTGTCTCTCTCTCACACACACAACTCTGTCTCTCTCTGACACACACAACTGTCTCTCTCTTACACATAACTGTCTCTCTCTTACACATAACTGTCTCTCTCTTACACATAACTGTCTCTCTCTCACACACAACTCTGTCTCTCTCACACACGCAACTCTGTCTCTCTCTCACACAAACTCAACTCTGTCTCTCTCTCACGCACACAACCCTTTCTCTCTCACACACACACAACTCTGTCTCTCTCTCTCACACACAACTCTGTCTCTCACACACACAACTCTGTCTCTCTCACACACACACAACTCTGTCTCTCTCACACACACTCAACTCTGTCTCTCTCTCACACACACTCAACTGTCTCTCTCACACACAACTCTGTCTCTCTCACACACACACAACTATGTCTCTCTCTCACACACAACTGTCTCTCTCTCACACACACACAACTCTGTCTCTCTCTCACACACACACAACTCTGTCTCTCTCACACACAACTCTGTCTCTCTCACACACAACTCTGTCTCTCACACACACACAACTCTGTCTCTCACACACACACAACTCTGTCTCTCTCTCACACACACAACTCTGTCTCTCTCTCACACACACACAACTCTGTCTCTCTCTCACACACACACAACTCTGTCTCTCTCTCACACACACACAACTCTGTCTCTCTCACACACAACTCTGTCTCTCTCACACACAACTCTGTCTCTCTCTCACACACAAAACTCTGTCTCTCTCACACACAACTCTATCTCTCACACACACACACTCTGTCTCTCTCTCACACACAACTCTGTCTCTCTCACACACACAACTCTGTCTCTCTCACACACACAACTCTGTCTCTCTCACACACACAACTCTGTCTCTCTCACACACACAACTCGGTCTCTCTCACACACACAACTCTGTCTCTCTCTCACACACAACTCTGTCTCTCTCACACACAACTCTGTCTCTCTCACACACACAACTCTGTCTCTCTCACACACACAACTCTGTCTCTCTCACACACAACTCTGTCTCTCTCACACACAACTCTGTCTCTCTCTCACACACACACAATTCTGTCTCTCTCTCACACACACAACTCTGTCTCTCTCACACACACACAACTCTGTCTCTCTCACACACAACTCTGACTCTCTCACACAAACAACTCTGTCTCTCTCACACACAACTCTGTCTCTCTCTCTCACAGACACAACTCTGTCTCTCTCTCACACACAACTCTGTCTCTCTCTCACACACACAACTCTCTCTCTCTCTCTCACACACACACAACTCTGTCTCTCTCTCTCACACACACACAACTCTGTCTCTGTCTCTCTCACACACACAACTCTGTCTCTCACACACACAACTCTGTCTCTCACACACACAACTCTGTCTCTCTCACACACACAACTCTGTCTCTCTCTCACACACAACTCTGTCTCTCTCTCTCACACACAACTCTGTCTCTCTCTCACACACAACTCTGTCTCTCTCACACACACAACTCTCTCTCTCACACACACAACTCTGTCTCTCACACACAACTGTCTCTCTCTCACACACAACTCTGTCTCTCTCACACACACAATGTCTCTCTCACAGACACAACTGTCTCTCTCTCACACACAACTCTGTCTCTCTCACAGACACAACTGTCTCTCTCTCACGCACAGAACTCTGTCTCTCTCTCACGCACACAACTCTGTCTCTCTCTCACAGACACAACTGTCTCTCTCTCACACGCAACTCTGTCTCTCTCACACACAAACTCAACTCTGTCTCTCTCTCACGCACACAACTCTGTCTCTCTCACACACACAACTCTGTCTCTCTCTCACACACACTCAACTCTGTCTCTCTCTCACACACAACTCTCTCTCACACACAAATCTGTCTCTCTGTCACACACATAACTGTCTCTCTCTCACACACACAACTCTGTCTCTCTCTGACACACACAACTGTCTCTCTCTTACACATAACTGTCTCTCTCTTACACATAACTGTCTCTCTCTTAAACATAACTGTCTCTCTCTCACACACAACTCTGTCTCTCTCACACACGCAACTCTGTCTCTCTCTCACACAAACTCAACTCTGTCTCTCTCTCACGCACACAACCCTTTCTCTCTCACACACACACAACTCTGTCTCTCTCTCTCACACACAACTCTGTCTCTCACACACACAACTCTGTCTCTCTCACACACACACAACTCTGTCACTCTCACACACACTCAACTCTGTCTCTCTCTCACACACACTCAACTGTCTCTCTCACACACAACTCTGTCTCTCTCACACACACACAACTCTGTCTCTCTCTCACACACAACTCTGTCTCTCTCTCACACACACACAACTCTGTCTCTCTCTCACACACACACAACTCTGTCTCTCTCACACACAACTCTGTCTCTCTCACACACAACTCTGTCTCTCACACACACACAACTCTGTCTCTCTCTCACACACACAACTCTGTCTCTCTCTCACACACACAACTCTGTCTCTCTCTCACACACACACAACTCTGTCTCTCTCTCACACACACACAACTCTGTCTCTCTCTCACACACACACAACTCTGTCTCTCTCACACACAATGTCTCTCTCACACACAACTCTGTCTCTCTCTCACACACAAAACTGTCTCTCTCACACACAACTCTGTCTCTCACACACACACACTCTGTCTCTCTCACACACACAACTCTGTCTCTCTCACACACACACAACTCTGTCTCTCTCACACACACAACTCTGTCTCTCTCACACACACAACTCTGTCTCTCTCACACACACAACTCTGTCTCTCTCACACACACAACTCGGTCTCTCTCACACACACAACTCTGTCTCTCTCTCACACACAACTCTGTCTCTCTCACACACAACTCTGTCTCTCTCACACACACAACTCTGTCTCTCTCTCACACACAACTCTGTCTCTCTCACACACAACTCTGTCTCTCTCACACACAACTCTGTCTCTCTCTCACACACACACAATTCTGTCTCTCTCTCACACACACAACTCTGTCTCTCTCACACACACACAACTCTGTCTCTCTCACACACAACTCTGACTCTCTCACACACACAACTCTGTCTCTCTCACACACAACTCTGTCTCTCTCTCTCACAGACACAACTCTGTCTCTCTCTCACACACAACTCTGTCTCTCTCTCACACACACACAACTCTGTCTCTCTCACACACACAACTCTGTCTCTCTCTCACACACAACTCTGTCTCTCTCACACACAACTCTGTCTCTCTCACACACAACTCTGTCTCTCTCTCACACACAACTCTGTCTCTCACACACACAACTCTGTCTCTCTCACACACACACAAACTCTGTCTCTCTCACACACAACTCTGTCTCTCACACACACACACAACTCTGTCTCTCTCACACACACAACTCTGTCTCTCTCACACACACACAACTCTGTCTCTCTCTCACACACACAACTCTGTCTCTCTCTCTCTCACACACACACAACTCTCTCTCTCTCTCACACAACTCTGTCTCTCTCACACACAACTCTGTCTCTCACACACACACACAACTCTGTCTCTCTCTCACACACAACTCTGTCTCTCTCTCACACACACAACTCTGTCTCTCACACACACACAACTCTGTCTCTCTCACACACAACTCTGTCTCTCTCTCACACACACAACTCTGTCTCTCTCTCTCACACACAACTCTGTCTCTCTCTCACACACAACTCTGTCTCTCTCTCACACACACAACTCTGTCTCTCTCTCACACACACAACTCTGTCTCTCTCACACACACACAACTCTGTCTCTCTCACACACACACAACTCTGTCTCTCTCACACACACACAACTCTGTCTCTCTCACACACAACTCTGTCTCTCACACACACACACAACTCTGTCTCTCTCACACACAACTCTGTCTCTCTCACACACACAACTCTGTCTCTCTCACACACTCAACTCTGTCTCTCTCTCTCACACACAACTCTGTCTCTCTCACAAACAACTCTGTCTCTCTCTCACACACAACTCTGTCTCTCTCTCACACACACAACTCTGTCTCTCTCACACACACACAACTCTGTCTCTCTCTCACACACACAACTCTGTCTCTCTCACACACAACTCTGTCTCTCTCACACACAACTCTGTCTCTCTCACACACAACTCTCTCTCTCTCACACACACAACTCTGTCTCTCTCACACACAACTCTGTCTCTCTCACACACAACTCTGTCTCTCTCACACACAACTCTCTCTCTCTCACACACACAACTCTGTCTCTCACACACACACACAACTCTGTCTCTCACACACACACACAACTCTGTCTCTCTCACACACACAACTCTGTCTCTCTCACACACACAACTCTGTCTCTCTCACACACACAACTCTGTCTCTCTCACACACAACTCTGTCTCTCTCACACACAACTCTGTCTCTCTCACACACCCAAATCTGTCTCTCTCACACACACAACTCTGTCTCTCTCTCACACACAACTCTGTCTCTCTCACACACAACTGTGTCTCTCTCTCACACACACAACTCTGTCTCTCTCTCACACACACAACCCTGTCACTCTCTCACACACAACTCTGTCTCTCTCTCACACAACTCTGTCTCTCCCTCACACACACAACTCTGTCTCTCTCACACACAACTCTGTCTCTCTCACACACACTCAACTCTGTCTCTCTCTCACACACACAACTCTGTCTCTCTCACACTCAACTCTCTCTCTCTCACACACACAACTCTGTCTCTCTCTCTCACACAACTCTGTCTCTCACACACAACTCTGTCTCTCTCACACACACACAACTCTGTCTCTCTCACACACACAACTCTGTCTCTCTCTCACACACACAACTCTGTCTCTCTCTCACACACACAACTCTGTCTCTCTCTCTCACACAACTCTGTCTCTCCCTCACACACACAACTCTGTCTCTCTCACACACAACTCTGTCTCTCTCACACACACTCAACTCTGTCTCTCTCTCACACACACAACTCTGTCTCTCTCACACTCAACTCTCTCTCTCTCACACACACAACTCTGTCTCTCTCTCTCACACAACTCTGTCTCTCTCACACACACAACTCTGTCTCTCTCACACACACAACTCTGTCTCTCTCACACTCAACTCTCTCTCTCTCACACACACAACTCTGTCTCTCTCTCTCACACAACTCTGTCTCTCCCTCACACACACAACTCTGTCTCTCTCACACACAACTCTGTCTCTCACACACACACAACTCTGTCTCTCTCTCTCACACGCAACTCTGTCTCTCTCACACACACAACTCTGTCTCTCTCTCACACACACAACTCTATCTCTCTCTCTTTCACACACTCAACTCTGTCTCTCTCACACACACTCAACTCTGTCTCTCTCACACACACTCAACTCTGTCTCTCTCTCACACACACAACTCTATCTCTCTCTCTTTCACACACTCAACTCTGTCTCTCTCACACACACACACAACTGTCTCTCACACACACACAACTCTGTCTCTCTCACACACACACAACTCTCTCTCTCTCTCACACACACACAACTCTGTCTCTCTCTCTCACACACACACAACTCTGTCTCTGTCTCTCTCACACACACAACTCTGTCTCTCTCACACACACAACTCTGTCTCTCTCTCACACACAACTCTGTCTCTCTCTCTCACACACAACTCTGTCTCTCTCTCACACACAACTCTGTCTCTCTCACACACACAACTCTCTCTCTCACACACACAACTCTGTCTCTCACACACAACTCTGTCTCTCTCTCACACACAACTCTGTCTCACACACAACTCTGTCTCTCTCTCACACACAACTCTGTCTCTCTCTCACACACAACTCTGTCTCTCTCACACACACAATGTCTCTCTCACAGACACAACTGTCTCTCTCTCACACACAACTCTGTCTCTCTCACAGACACAACTGTCTCTCTCTCACGCACACAACTCTGTCTCTCTCTCACAGACACAACTGTCTCTCTCTCACACGCAACTCTGTCTCTCTCACACACAAACTCAAGTCTGTCTCTCTCTCACGCACACAACTCTGTCTCTCTCACACACACAACTCTGTCTCTCTCACACACACTCAACTCTGTCTCTCTCTCACACACACAACTCTGTCTCTCTCACACTCAACTCTCTCTCTCTCACACACACAACTCTGTCTCTCTCTCTCACACAACTCTGTCTCTCTCACACACACAACTCTGTCTCTCTCACACACACAACTCTGTCTCTCTCACACTCAACTCTCTCTCTCTCACACACACAACTCTGTCTCTCTCACACACAACTCTGTCTCTCACACACACACAACTCTGTCTCTCTCTCTCACACGCAACTCTGTCTCTCTCACACACACAACTCTGTCTCTCTCTCACACACACAACTCTATCTCTCTCTCTTTCACACACTCAACTCTGTCTCTCTCACACACACTCAACTCTGTCTCTCTCACACACACTCAACTCTGTCTCTCTCTCACACACACAACTCTATCTCTCTCTCTTTCACACACTCAACTCTGTCTCTCTCACACACACACACAACTGTCTCTCACACACACACAACTCTGTCTCTCTCACACACACACAACTCTCTCTCTCTCTCACACACACACAACTCTGTCTCTCTCTCTCTCACACACACACAACTCTGTCTCTGTCTCTCTCACACACACAACTCTGTCTCTCTCACACACACAACTCTGTCTCTCTCTCACACACAACTCTGTCTCTCTCTCTCACACACAACTCTGTCTCTCTCTCACACACAACTCTGTCTCTCTCACACACACAACTCTCTCTCTCACACACACAACTCTGTCTCTCACACACACAATGTCTCTCTCACAGACACAACTGTCTCTCTCTCACACACAACTCTGTCTCTCTCACAGACACAACTGTCTCTCTCTCACGCACACAACTCTGTCTCTCTCTCACAGACACAACTGTCTCTCTCTCACACGCAACTCTGTCTCTCTCACACACAAACTCAAGTCTGTCTCTCTCTCACGCACACCTCTGTCTCTCTCACACACACAACTCTGTCTCTCTCTCTCTCTCTCACGCACACAACTCTGTCTCTCTCACACACACAACTCTGTCTCTCTCTCACACACACAACTCTGTCTCTCTCTCACACACACAACTCTGTCTCTCTCTCTCACACAACTCTGTCTCTCCCTCACACACACAACTCTGTCTCTCTCACACACAACTCTGTCTCTCTCACACACACTCAACTCTGTCTCTCTCTCACACACACAACTCTGTCTCTCTCACACTCAACTCTCTCTCTCTCACACACACAACTCTGTCTCTCTCTCTCACACAACTCTGTCTCTCTCACACACACACAACTCTGTCTCTCTCACACACACAACTCTGTCTCTCACACACACAACTCTGTCTCTCTCACACACACAACTCTGTCTCTCTCACACACACAACTCTGTCTCTCTCACACTCAACTCTCTCTCTCACACACACAACTCTGTCTCTCTCTCTCACACAACTCTGTCTCTCCCTCACACACACAACTCTGTCTCTCTCACACACAACTCTGTCTCTCACACACACACAACTCTGTCTCTCTCTCTCACACGCAACTCTGTCTCTCTCACACACACAACTCTGTCTCTCTCTCACACACACAACTCTATCTCTCTCTCTTTCACACACTCAACTCTGTCTCTCTCACACACACTCAACTCTGTCTCTCTCACACACACTCAACTCTGTCTCTCTCTCACACACACAACTCTATCTCTCTCTCTTTCACACACTCAACTCTGTCTCTCTCACACACACACACAACTGTCTCTCACACACACACAACTCTGTCTCTCTCACACACACACAACTCTCTCTCTCTCTCACACACACACAACTCTGTCTCTCTCTCTCACACACACACAACTCTGTCTCTGTCTCTCTCACACACACAACTCTGTCTCTCTCACACACACAACTCTGTCTCTCTCTCACACACAACTCTGTCTCTCTCTCTCACACACAACTCTGTCTCTCTCTCTCACACACAACTCTGTCTCTCTCTCACACACAACTCTGTCTCTCACACACACAACTCTCTCTCTCACACACACAACTCTGTCTCTCACACACAACTCTGTCTCTCTCTCACACACAACTCTGTCTCACACACAACTCTGTCTCTCACACACACACAACTCTGTCTCTCTCTCTCACACAACTCTGTCTCTCCCTCACACACACAACTCTGTCTCTCTCACACACAACTCTGTCTCTCACACACACACAACTCTGTCTCTCTCTCTCACACGCAACTCTGTCTCTCTCACACACACAACTCTGTCTCTCTCTCACACACACAACTCTATCTCTCTCTCTTTCACACACTCAACTCTGTCTCTCTCACACACACTCAACTCTGTCTCTCTCACACACACTCAACTCTGTCTCTCTCTCACACACACAACCCTGTCACTCTCTCACACACACACAACTCTGTCTCTCTCTCACACAACTCTGTCTCTCCCTCACACACACAACTCTGTCTCTCTCACACACAACTCTGTCTCTCTCACACACACTCAACTCTGTCTCTCTCTCACACACACAACTCTGTCTCTCTCACACTCAACTCTCTCTCTCTCACACACACAACTCTGTCTCTCTCTCTCACACAACTCTGTCTCTCACACACAACTCTGTCTCTCTCACACACACACAACTCTGTCTCTCTCACACACACAACTCTGTCTCTCTCTCACACACACAACTCTGTCTCTCTCTCACACACACAACTCTGTCTCTCTCTCTCACACAACTCTGTCTCTCCCTCACACACACAACTCTGTCTCTCTCACACACAACTCTGTCTCTCTCACACACACTCAACTCTGTCTCTCTCTCACACACACAACTCTGTCTCTCTCACACTCAACTCTCTCTCTCTCACACACACAACTCTGTCTCTCTCTCTCACACAACTCTCTCTCTCACACACACAACTCTGTCTCTCTCACACACACAACTCTGTCTCTCTCACACTCAACTCTCTCTCTCTCACACACACAACTCTGTCTCTCTCTCTCACACAACTCTGTCTCTCCCTCACACACACAACTCTGTCTCTCTCACACACAACTCTGTCTCTCACACACACACAACTCTGTCTCTCTCTCTCACACGCAACTCTGTCTCTCTCACACACACAACTCTGTCTCTCTCTCACACACACAACTCTATCTCTCTCTCTTTCACACACTCAACTCTGTCTCTCTCACACACACTCAACTCTGTCTCTCTCACACACACTCAACTCTGTCTCTCTCACACACACTCAACTCTGTCTCTCTCTCACACACACAACTCTATCTCTCTCTCTTTCACACACTCAACTCTGTCTCTCTCACACACACACACAACTGTCTCTCACACACACACAACTCTGTCTCTCTCACACACACACAACTCTGTCTCTCTCACACACACACAACTCTCTCTCTCTCTCACACACACACAACTCTGTCTCTCTCTCTCACACACACACAACCATGTCTCTGTCTCTCTCACACACACAACTCTGTCTCTCTCACACACACAACTCTGTCTCTCTCTCACACACAACTCTGTCTCTCTCTCTCACACACAACTCTGTCTCTCTCTCACACACAACTCTGTCTCTCTCACACACACAACTCTCTCTCTCACACACACAACTCTGTCTCTCACACACACAATGTCTCTCTCACAGACACAACTGTCTCTCTCTCACACACAACTCTGTCTCTCTCACAGACACAACTGTCTCTCTCTCACGCACACAACTCTGTCTCTCTCTCACAGACACAACTGTCTCTCTCTCACACGCAACTCTGTCTCTCTCACACACAAACTCAAGTCTGTCTCTCTCTCACGCACACAACTCTGTCTCTCTCACACACACAACTCTGTCTCTCTCTCTCTCTCTCACGCACACAACTCTGTCTCTCTCTCACACACACAACTCTGTCTCTCTCTCACACACAACTGTCTCTCACACACAAATCTGTCTCTCTGTCACACACATAACTGTCTCTCTCTCACACACACAACTCTGTCTCTCTCTGACACACACAACTGTCTCTCTCTTACACATAACTGTCTCTCTCTTACACATAACTGTCTCTCTCACACACACACAACTCTCTCTCTCTCTCACACACACACAACTCTGTCTCTCTCTCTCACACACACACAACCATGTCTCTGTCTCTCTCACACACACAACTCTGTCTCTCTCACACACACAACTCTGTCTCTCTCTCACACACAACTCTGTCTCTCTCTCTCACACACAACTCTGTCTCTCTCTCACACACAACTCTGTCTCTCTCACACACACAACTCTCTCTCTCACACACACAACTCTGTCTCTCACACACACAATGTCTCTCTCACAGACACAACTGTCTCTCTCTCACACACAACTCTGTCTCTCTCACAGACACAACTGTCTCTCTCTCACGCACACAACTCTGTCTCTCTCTCACAGACACAACTGTCTCTCTCTCACACGCAACTCTGTCTCTCTCACACACAAACTCAAGTCTGTCTCTCTCTCACGCACACAACTCTGTCTCTCTCACACACACAACTCTGTCTCTCTCTCTCTCTCTCACGCACACAACTCTGTCTCTCTCTCACACACACAACTCTGTCTCTCTCTCACACACAACTCTCTCTCACACACAAATCTGTCTCTCTGTCACACACATAACTGTCTCTCTCTCACACACACAACTCTGTCTCTCTCTGACACACACAACTGTCTCTCTCTTACACATAACTGTCTCTCTCTTACACATAACTGTCTCTCTCTCACAGACACAACTGTCTCTCTCTCACACACAACTCTGTCTCTCTCACACACGCAACTCTGTCTCTCTCTCACACAAACTCAACTCTGTCTCTCTCTCACGCACACAACCCTCTCTCTATCACACACACACAACTCTGTCTCTCTCTCTCACACACAACTCTGTCTCTCACACACACAACTCTGTCTCTCTCACACACACACAACTCTGTCTCTCTCACACACACTCAACTCTGTCTCTCTCTCACACACACTCAACTGTCTCTCTCACACACAACTCTGTCTCTCTCACACACACACAACTCTGTCTCTCTCTCACACACAACTCTGTCTCTCTCTCACACACAACTCTGTCTCTCTCTCTCACACACACAACTCTGTCTCTCTCTCACACACACACAACTCTGTCTCTCTCACACACAACTCTGTCTCTCTCACACACAACTCTGTCTCTCACACACACAACTCTGTCTCTCTCACACACACACAAAACTCTGTCTCTC
Organism: Hypanus sabinus; assembly: GCF_030144855.1. Lineage (NCBI taxonomy): Eukaryota > Metazoa > Chordata > Chondrichthyes > Myliobatiformes > Dasyatidae > Hypanus > Hypanus sabinus. The sequence continues at coordinate 20,478 of NW_026779889.1, forward strand.
TCACACACAACTCTGTCTCTCACACACACACACAACTCTGTCTCTCTCACACACACAACTCTGTCTCTCTCACACACACACAACTCTGTCTCTCTCTCTCTCACACAACTCTGTCTCTCTCTCTCTCACACACACACAACTCTCTCTCTCTCTCTCACACAACTCTGTCTCTCTCACACACAACTCTGTCTCACACACACACACAACTCTGTCTCTCTCTCACACACAACTCTGTCTCTCTCACACACAACTCTGTCTCTCTCTCTCACACACAACTCTGTCTCTCTCTCACACACACAACTCTGTCTCTCACACACACACAACTCTGTCTCTCTCACACACACACAACTCTGTCTCTCTCTCTCACACACAACTCTGTCTCTCTCTCACACACAACTCTGTCTCTCTCTCTCACACACAACTCTGTCTCTCTCTCTCACACACAACTCTGTCTCTCTCTCACACACACAACTCTGTCTCTCTCTCTCACACACAACTCTGTCTCTCTCTCACACACAACTCTGTCTCTCTCTCACACACACAACTCTGTCTCTCTCACACACACACAACTCTGTCTCTCTCACACACAACTCTGTCTCTCACACACACACACAACTCTGTCTCTCTCACACACACAACTCTGTCTCTCTCACACACACAACTCTGTCTCTCTCACACACACAACTCTGTCTCTCTCACACACACAACTCTGTCTCTCTCACACACAACTCTGTCTCTCTCACAAACAAATCTGTCTCTCTCTCACACACAACTCTGTCTCTCTCTCACACACACAACTCTGTCTCTCTCACACACACACAACTGTCTCTCTCACACACAACTCTGTCTCTCACACACACACACAACTCTGTCTCTCTCACACACACAACTCTGTCTCTCTCACACACACAACTCTGTCTCTCTCACACACAACTCTGTCTCTCTCACACACAACTCTGTCTCTCTCACACACACAAATCTGTCTCTCTCACACACACAACTCTGTCTCTCTCTCACACACAACTCTGTCTCTCTCACACACAACTGTGTCTCTCTCTCACACACACAACTCTGTCTCTCTCTCACACACACAACCCTGTCTCTCTCTCACACACAACTCTGTCTCTCTCTCACACAACTCTGTCTCTCCCTCACACACACAACTCTGTCTCTCTCACACACAACTCTGTCTCTCTCACACACACTCAACTCTGTCTCTCTCACACACACAACTCTGTCTCTCTCACACTCAACTCTCTCTCTCTCACACACACAACTCTGTCTCTCTCTCTCACACAACTCTGTCTCTCACACACAACTCTGTCTCTCTCACACACACACAACTCTGTCTCTCTCACACACACAACTCTGTCTCTCTCTCACACACACAACTCTGTCTCTCTCACACTCAACTCTCTCTCTCTCACACACACAACTCTGTCTCTCTCTCTCACACAACTCTGTCTCTCACACACAACTCTGTCTCTCTCACACACACACAACTCTGTCTCTCTCACACACACAACTCTGTCTCTCTCTCACACACACAACTCTGTCTCTCTCTCACACACACAACTCTGTCTCTCTCTCTCACACAACTCTGTCTCTCCCTCACACACACAACTCTGTCTCTCTCACACACAACTCTGTCTCTCTCACACACACTCAACTCTGTCTCTCTCTCACACACACAACTCTGTCTCTCTCACACTCAACTCTCTCTCTATCACACACACAACTCTGTCTCTCTCTCTCACACAATTCTGTCTCTCCCTCACACACACAACTCTGTCTCTCTCACACACAACTCTGTCTCTCACACACACACAACTCTGTCTCTCTCTCTCACACGCAACTCTGTCTCTCTCACACACACAACTCTGTCTCTCTCTCACACACACAACTCTATCTCTCTCTCTTTCACACACTCAACTCTGTCTCTCTCACACACACTCAACTCTGTCTCTCTCACACACACTCAACTCTGTCTCTCTCTCACACACACAACTCTATCTCTCTCTCTTTCACACACTCAACTCTGTCTCTCTCACACACACACACAACTGTCTCTCACACACACACAACTCTGTCTCTCTCACACACACACAACTCTCTCTCTCTCTCACACACACACAACTCTGTCTCTCTCTCTCACACACACACAACTCTGTCTCTGTCTCTCTCACACACACAACTCTGTCTCTCTCACACACACAACTCTGTCTCTCTCTCACACACAACTCTGTCTCTCTCTCTCACACACAACTCTGTCTCTCTCTCACACACAACTCTGTCTCTCTCACACACACAACTCTGTCTCTCACACACAACTCTGTCTCTCTCTCACACACAACTCTGTCTCACACACAACTCTGTCTCTCTCTCACACACAACTCTGTCTCTCTCACACACACAATGTCTCTCTCACAGACACAACTGTCTCTCTCTCACACACAACTCTGTCTCTCTCACACACACAATGTCTCTCTCACAGACACAACTGTCTCTCTCTCACACACAACTCTGTCTCTCTCACAGACACAACTGTCTCTCTCTCACGCACACAACTCTGTCTCTCTCTCACAGACACAACTGTCTCTCTCTCACACGCAACTCTGTCTCTCTCACACACAAACTCAAGTCTGTCTCTCTCTCACGCACACAACTCTGTCTCTCTCACACACACAACTCTGTCTCTCTCTCTCTCTCTCACGCACACAACTCTGTCTCTCTCTCACACACACAACTCTGTCTCTCTCTCACACACAACTCTCTCTCACACACAAATCTGTCTCTCTGTCACACACATAACTGTCTCTCTCTCACACACACAACTCTGTCTCTCTCTCACACACACAACTCTGTCTCTCTCTCACACACAACTCTCTCTCACACACAAATCTGTCTCTCTGTCACACACATAACTGTCTCTCTCTCACACACACAACTCTGTCTCTCTCTGACACACACAACTGTCTCTCTCTTACACATAACTGTCTCTCTCTTACACATAACTGTCTCTCTCTCACACATAACTGTCTCTCTCTCACAGACACAACTGTCTCTCTCACACACACAACTCTGTCTCTCTCACACACGCAACTCTGTCTCTCTCTCACACAAACTCAACTCTGTCTCTCTCTCACGCACACAACCCTCTCTCTATCACACACACACAACTCTGTCTCTCTCTCTCACACACAACTCTGTCTCTCACACACACAACTCTGTCTCTCTCACACACACACAACTCTGTCTCTCTCACACACACTCAACTCTGTCTCTCTCTCACACACACTCAACTGTCTCTCTCACACACACACAACTCTGTCTCTCTCACACACACTCAACTCTGTCTCTCTCTCACACACACTCAACTGTCTCTCTCTCACACACAACTCTGTCTCTCTCACACACACACAACTCTGTCTCTCTCTCACACACAACTCTGTCTCTCTCTCACACACAACTCTGTCTCTCTCTCACACACAACTCTGTCTCTCTCTCACACACAACTCTGTCTCTCTCTCTCACACACACAACTCTGTCTCTCTCTCACACACACACAACTCTGTCTCTCTCACACACAACTCTGTCTCTCTCACACACAACTCTGTCTCTCACACACACACAACTCTGTCTCTCTCTCACACACACAACTCTGTCTCTCTCTCACACACAACTCTGTCTCTCTCTCACACACAACTCTGTCTCTCTCTCACACACACACAACTCTGTCTCTCTCTCACACACACAACACTGTCTCTCTCTCACACACAACTCTGTCTCTCTCTCACACACAACTCTGTCTCTCTCTCACACACACAACCCTGTCTCTCTCACACACACAACTCTCTCTCTCTCACACACAACTCTGTCTCTCTCTCACACACACAACTCTGTCTCTCTCACACAGACAACTCTGTCTCTCTCACACACACACAACTCTGTCTCTCACACACACACAACTCTGTCTCTCTCTCACACACACAACTCTCTCTCTCACACACACACAACTCTGTCTCTCTCTCTCACACACAACTCTGTCTCTCTCTCACACACACAACCCTGTCTCTCTCACACACACAACTCTGTCTCTCTCTCACACACAACTCTGTCTCTCTCACACACACAACTCTGTCTCTCTCACACACACAACTCTGTCTCTCTCACACACAACTCTGTCTCTCACACACACAACGCTGTCTCTCTCTCACACACAACTGTCTCTCTCACACACACAACTCTGTCTCTCTCTCACACACACAACTCTGTCTCTCTCTCAAACACACAACTCTGTCTCTCTCTCACACACACAACTCTGTCTCTCTCTCACACACACAACTGTCTCTCTCACACATCACACAACTCTGTCTCTCTCTCACACACACAACTCTGTCTCTCTCTCTCACACAACTCTGTCTCTCTCTCACACACACTCAACTGTCTCTCTCACACACAACTCTGTCTCTCTCACACACACACAACTCTGTCTCTCTCTCACACACAACTCTGTCTCTCTCTCACACACAACTCTGTCTCTCTCTCTCACACACACAACTCTGTCTCTCTCTCACACACACACAACTCTGTCTCTCTCACACACAACTCTGTCTCTCTCACACACAACTCTGTCTCTCACACACACAACTCTGTCTCTCTCACACACACACAAAACTCTGTCTCTCTCACACACAACTCTGTCTCTCACACACACACACAACTCTGTCTCTCTCACACACACAACTCTGTCTCTCTCACACACACACAACTCTGTCTCTCTCTCTCTCACACAACTCTGTCTCTCTCTCTCTCACACACACACAACTCTCTCTCTCTCTCTCACACAACTCTGTCTCTCTCACACACAACTCTGTCTCACACACACACACAACTCTGTCTCTCTCTCACACACAACTCTGTCTCTCTCACACACAACTCTGTCTCTCTCTCTCACACACAACTCTGTCTCTCTCTCACACACACAACTCTGTCTCTCACACACACACAACTCTGTCTCTCTCACACACACACAACTCTGTCTCTCTCTCTCACACACAACTCTGTCTCTCTCTCACACACAACTCTGTCTCTCTCTCTCACACACAACTCTGTCTCTCTCTCTCACACACAACTCTGTCTCTCTCTCACACACACAACTCTGTCTCTCTCTCTCACACACAACTCTGTCTCTCTCTCACACACAACTCTGTCTCTCTCTCACACACACAACTCTGTCTCTCTCACACACACACAACTCTGTCTCTCTCACACACAACTCTGTCTCTCACACACACACACAACTCTGTCTCTCTCACACACACAACTCTGTCTCTCTCACACACACAACTCTGTCTCTCTCACACACACAACTCTGTCTCTCTCACACACACAACTCTGTCTCTCTCACACACAACTCTGTCTCTCTCACAAACAAATCTGTCTCTCTCTCACACACAACTCTGTCTCTCTCTCACACACACAACTCTGTCTCTCTCACACACACACAACTGTCTCTCTCACACACAACTCTGTCTCTCACACACACACACAACTCTGTCTCTCTCACACACACAACTCTGTCTCTCTCACACACACAACTCTGTCTCTCTCACACACAACTCTGTCTCTCTCACACACAACTCTGTCTCTCTCACACACACAAATCTGTCTCTCTCACACACACAACTCTGTCTCTCTCTCACACACAACTCTGTCTCTCTCACACACAACTGTGTCTCTCTCTCACACACACAACTCTGTCTCTCTCTCACACACACAACCCTGTCTCTCTCTCACACACAACTCTGTCTCTCTCTCACACAACTCTGTCTCTCCCTCACACACACAACTCTGTCTCTCTCACACACAACTCTGTCTCTCTCACACACACTCAACTCTGTCTCTCTCACACACACAACTCTGTCTCTCTCACACTCAACTCTCTCTCTCTCACACACACAACTCTGTCTCTCTCTCTCACACAACTCTGTCTCTCACACACAACTCTGTCTCTCTCACACACACACAACTCTGTCTCTCTCACACACACAACTCTGTCTCTCTCTCACACACACAACTCTGTCTCTCTCACACTCAACTCTCTCTCTCTCACACACACAACTCTGTCTCTCTCTCTCACACAACTCTGTCTCTCACACACAACTCTGTCTCTCTCACACACACACAACTCTGTCTCTCTCACACACACAACTCTGTCTCTCTCTCACACACACAACTCTGTCTCTCTCTCACACACACAACTCTGTCTCTCTCTCTCACACAACTCTGTCTCTCCCTCACACACACAACTCTGTCTCTCTCACACACAACTCTGTCTCTCTCACACACACTCAACTCTGTCTCTCTCTCACACACACAACTCTGTCTCTCTCACACTCAACTCTCTCTCTATCACACACACAACTCTGTCTCTCTCTCTCACACAATTCTGTCTCTCCCTCACACACACAACTCTGTCTCTCTCACACACAACTCTGTCTCTCACACACACACAACTCTGTCTCTCTCTCTCACACGCAACTCTGTCTCTCTCACACACACAACTCTGTCTCTCTCTCACACACACAACTCTATCTCTCTCTCTTTCACACACTCAACTCTGTCTCTCTCACACACACTCAACTCTGTCTCTCTCACACACACTCAACTCTGTCTCTCTCTCACACACACAACTCTATCTCTCTCTCTTTCACACACTCAACTCTGTCTCTCTCACACACACACACAACTGTCTCTCACACACACACAACTCTGTCTCTCTCACACACACACAACTCTCTCTCTCTCTCACACACACACAACTCTGTCTCTCTCTCTCACACACACACAACTCTGTCTCTGTCTCTCTCACACACACAACTCTGTCTCTCTCACACACACAACTCTGTCTCTCTCTCACACACAACTCTGTCTCTCTCTCTCACACACAACTCTGTCTCTCTCTCACACACAACTCTGTCTCTCTCACACACACAACTCTGTCTCTCACACACAACTCTGTCTCTCTCTCACACACAACTCTGTCTCACACACAACTCTGTCTCTCTCTCACACACAACTCTGTCTCTCTCACACACACAATGTCTCTCTCACAGACACAACTGTCTCTCTCTCACACACAACTCTGTCTCTCTCACACACACAATGTCTCTCTCACAGACACAACTGTCTCTCTCTCACACACAACTCTGTCTCTCTCACAGACACAACTGTCTCTCTCTCACGCACACAACTCTGTCTCTCTCTCACAGACACAACTGTCTCTCTCTCACACGCAACTCTGTCTCTCTCACACACAAACTCAAGTCTGTCTCTCTCTCACGCACACAACTCTGTCTCTCTCACACACACAACTCTGTCTCTCTCTCTCTCTCTCACGCACACAACTCTGTCTCTCTCTCACACACACAACTCTGTCTCTCTCTCACACACAACTCTCTCTCACACACAAATCTGTCTCTCTGTCACACACATAACTGTCTCTCTCTCACACACACAACTCTGTCTCTCTCTCACACACACAACTCTGTCTCTCTCTCACACACAACTCTCTCTCACACACAAATCTGTCTCTCTGTCACACACATAACTGTCTCTCTCTCACACACACAACTCTGTCTCTCTCTGACACACACAACTGTCTCTCTCTTACACATAACTGTCTCTCTCTTACACATAACTGTCTCTCTCTCACACATAACTGTCTCTCTCTCACAGACACAACTGTCTCTCTCACACACACAACTCTGTCTCTCTCACACACGCAACTCTGTCTCTCTCTCACACAAACTCAACTCTGTCTCTCTCTCACGCACACAACCCTCTCTCTATCACACACACACAACTCTGTCTCTCTCTCTCACACACAACTCTGTCTCTCACACACACAACTCTGTCTCTCTCACACACACACAACTCTGTCTCTCTCACACACACTCAACTCTGTCTCTCTCTCACACACACTCAACTGTCTCTCTCACACACACACAACTCTGTCTCTCTCACACACACTCAACTCTGTCTCTCTCTCACACACACTCAACTGTCTCTCTCTCACACACAACTCTGTCTCTCTCACACACACACAACTCTGTCTCTCTCTCACACACAACTCTGTCTCTCTCTCACACACAACTCTGTCTCTCTCTCACACACAACTCTGTCTCTCTCTCACACACAACTCTGTCTCTCTCTCTCACACACACAACTCTGTCTCTCTCTCACACACACACAACTCTGTCTCTCTCACACACAACTCTGTCTCTCTCACACACAACTCTGTCTCTCACACACACACAACTCTGTCTCTCTCTCACACACACAACTCTGTCTCTCTCTCACACACAACTCTGTCTCTCTCTCACACACAACTCTGTCTCTCTCTCACACACACACAACTCTGTCTCTCTCTCACACACACAACACTGTCTCTCTCTCACACACAACTCTGTCTCTCTCTCACACACAACTCTGTCTCTCTCTCACACACACAACCCTGTCTCTCTCACACACACAACTCTCTCTCTCTCACACACAACTCTGTCTCTCTCTCACACACACAACTCTGTCTCTCTCACACAGACAACTCTGTCTCTCTCACACACACACAACTCTGTCTCTCACACACACACAACTCTGTCTCTCTCTCACACACACAACTCTCTCTCTCACACACACACAACTCTGTCTCTCTCTCTCACACACAACTCTGTCTCTCTCTCACACACACAACCCTGTCTCTCTCACACACACAACTCTGTCTCTCTCTCACACACAACTCTGTCTCTCTCACACACACAACTCTGTCTCTCTCACACACACAACTCTGTCTCTCTCACACACAACTCTGTCTCTCACACACACAACGCTGTCTCTCTCTCACACACAACTGTCTCTCTCACACACACAACTCTGTCTCTCTCTCACACACACAACTCTGTCTCTCTCTCAAACACACAACTCTGTCTCTCTCTCACACACACAACTCTGTCTCTCTCTCACACACACAACTGTCTCTCTCACACATACAACTCTGTCTCTCTCTCACACACACAACTCTGTCTCTCTCTCTCACACAACTCTGTCTCTCCCTCACACACACAACTCTGTCTCTCTCACACACAACTCTGTCTCTCTCACACACAACTCTGTCTCTCTCACACACAACTCTGTCTCTCTCACACACACTCAACTCTGTCTCTCTCTCACACACACAACTCTGTCTCTCTCACACTCAACTCTCTCTCTCTCACACACACAACTCTGTCTCTCTCTCTCACACAACTCTGTCTCTCTCACACACACAACTGTGTCTCTCTCTCACACACACAACTCTGTCTCTCTCTCACACACACAACCCTGTCTCTCTCTCACACACAACTCTGTCTCTCTCTCACACAACTCTGTCTCTCCCTCACACACACAACTCTGTCTCTCTCACACACAACTCTGTCTCTCTCACACACACTCAACTCTCTCTCTCTCACACACACAACTCTGTCTCTCTCTCTCACACAACTCTGTCTCTCCCTCACACACACAACTCTGTCTCTCTCACACACAACTCTGTCTCTCACACACACACAACTCTGTCTCTCTCTCTCACACGCAACTCTGTCTCTCTCTCACACACACACAACTCTGTCTCTCTCTCACACACACAACTCTATCTCTCTCTCTTTCACACACTCAACTCTGTCTCTCTCACACACACTCAACTCTGTCTCTCTCACACACACTCAACTCTGTCTCTCTCTCACACACACAACTCTATCTCTCTCTCTTTCACACACTCAACTCTGTCTCTCTCACACACACACACAACTGTCTCTCACACACACACAACTCTGTCTCTCTCACACACACACAACTCTCTCTCTCACACACACACAACTCTGTCTCTCTCTCTCACACACACACAACTCTGTCTCTGTCTCTCTCACACACACAACTCTGTCTCTCACACACACAACTCTGTCTCTCTCACACACACAACTCTGTCTCTCTCTCACACACAACTCTGTCTCTCTCTCTCACACACAACTCTGTCTCTCTCTCACACACAACTCTGTCTCTCTCACACACACAACTCTCTCTCTCACACACACAACTCTCTCTCTCACACACACAACTCTGTCTCTCTCTCACACACAACTCTGTCTCTCTCTCACACACAACTCTGTCTCTCTCTCACAGACACAACTGTCTCTCTCTCACACGCAACTCTGTCTCTCTCACACACAAACTCAAGTCTGTCTCTCTCTCACGCACACAACTCTGTCTCTCTCACACACACAACTCTGTCTCTCTCTCTCTCTCTCACGCACACAACTCTGTCTCTCTCTCACACACACAACTCTGTCTCTCTCTCACACACAACTCTCTCTCACACACAAATCTGTCTCTCTGTCACACACATAACTGTCTCTCTCTCACACACACAACTCTGTCTCTCTCTGACACACACAACTGTCTCTCTCTTACACATAACTGTCTCTCTCTTACACATAACTGTCTCTCTCTCACACATAACTGTCTCTCTCTCACAGACACAACTGTCTCTCTCTCACACACAACTCTGTCTCTCTCACACACGCAACTCTGTCTCTCTCTCACACAAACTCAACTCTGTCTCTCTCTCACGCACACAACCCTCTCTCTATCACACACACACAACTCTGTCTCTCTCTCTCACACACAACTCTGTCTCTCACACACACAACTCTGTCTCTCTCACACACACACAACTCTGTCTCTCTCACACACACTCAACTCTGTCTCTCTCTCACACACACTCAACTGTCTCTCTCACACACAACTCTGTCTCTCTCACACACACACAACTCTGTCTCTCTCTCACACACAACTCTGTCTCTCTCTCACACACACACAACTCTGTCTCTCTCTCACACACACACAACTCTGTCTCTCTCACACACAACTCTGTCTCTCTCACACACAACTCTGTCTCTCTCACACACAACTCTGTCTCTCACACACACACAACTCTGTCTCTCTCTCACACACACAACTCTGTCTCTCTCACACACAACTCTGTCTCTCTCTCTCACAGACACAACTCTGTCTCTCTCTCACACACAACTCTGTCTCTCTCTCACACACAACTCTGTCTCTCTCTCACACACACACAACTCTGTCTCTCTCTCACACACACAACACTGTCTCTCTCTCACACACAACTCTGTCTCTCTCTCACACACAACTCTGTCTCTCTCTCACACACACAACCCTGTCTCTCTCACACACACAACTCTGTCTCTCTCTCACACACAACTCTGTCTCTCTCTCACACACACAACTCTGTCTCTCTCACACAGACAACTCTGTCTCTCTCACACACACACAACTCTGTCTCTCACACACACACAACTCTGTCTCTCTCTCACACACACAACTCTGTCTCTCTCTCACACACACACAACTCTGTCTCTCTCTCTCACACACAACTCTCTCTCTCTCTCACACACACAACCCTGTCTCTCTCACACACACAACTCTGTCTCTCTCTCACACACAACCCTGTCTCTCTCACACACACAACTCTGTCTCTCTCTCACACACAACTCTGTCTCTCTCTCACAGACACAACTCTGTCTCTCTCTCACACAACTCTGTCTCTCACACACACAACTCTGTCTCTCTCACACACAACTCTGTCTCTCTCACACACACGCTCTGTCTCTCTCACACACAACTCTGTCTCTCACACACACAACTCTGTCTCTCTCTCACACACAACTCTGTCTCTCACACACACAACTCTGTCTCTCACACACACAACTCTGTCTCTCTCTCACACACAACGCTGTCTCTCACACACACAACGCTGTCTCTCTCTCACACACAACTGTCTCTCTCACACACACAACTCTGTCTCTCTCACACACACACAACTCTGTCTCTCTCACACACACAACTCTGTCTCTCTCTCACACACACAACTCTGTCTCTCTCTCACACACACAACTCTGTCTCTCCCTCACACACACAACTCTGTCTCTCTCACACACAACTCTGTCTCTCTCACACACAACTCTGTCTCTCTCACACACACTCAACTCTGTCTCTCTCTTACACACACAACTCTGTCTCTCTCACACTCAACTCTGTCTCTCTCTCACACACAACTCTGTCTCTCTCACACACAACTCTGTCTCTCTCACACACAACTCTGTCTCTCACACACACAACTCGGTCTCTCTCACACACACAACTCTGTCTCTCTCTCTCACACAACTCTGTCTCTCTCACAAACACAACTCTGTCTCTCTCACACACACAACTCTGTCTCTCTCACACTCAACTCTCTCTCTCTCACACACACAACTCTGTCTCTCTCTCTCACACAACTCTGTCTCTCCCTCACACACACAACTCTGTCTCTCTCACACACAACTCTGTCTCTCACACACACACAACTCTGTCTCTCTCTCTCACACGCAACTCTGTCTCTCTCTCACACACACACAACTCTGTCTCTCTCTCTCACACACAACTCTATCTCTCTCTCTTTCACACACTCAACTCTGTCTCTCTCACACACACTCAACTCTGTCTCTCTCACACACACTCAACTCTGTCTCTCTCTCACACACACAACTCTATCTCTCTCTCTTTCACACACTCAACTCTGTCTCTCTCACACACACACACAACTGTCTCTCACACACACACAACTCTGTCTCTCTCACACACACACAACTCTCTCTCTCTCTCACACACACACAACTCTGTCTCTCTCTCTCACACACACACAACTCTGTCTCTGTCTCTCTCACACACACTCAACTCTGTCTCTCTCTCACACACTCAACTCTGTCTCTCTCACACACACACAACTCTCTCTCTCTCTCACACACACACAACTCTGTCTCTCTCTCTCACACACACACAACTCTGTCTCTGTCTCTCTCACACACACAACTCTGTCTCTCACACACACAACTCTGTCTCTCTCTCACACACAACTCTGTCTCTCACACACACAACTCTGTCTCTCTCTCACACACAACTCTGTCTCTCACACACACAACTCTGTCTCTCTCTCACACACACAACTCTGTCTCTCTCTCACACACAACTCTGTCTCTCTCTCTCACACACAACTCTGTCTCTCTCTCACACACAACTCTGTCTCTCTCACACACACAACTCTCTCTCACACACACTCAACTCTGTCTCTCTCTCACAGACACAACTGTCTCTCTCTCACACGCAACTCTGTCTCTCTCACACACAAACTCAACTCTGTCTCTCTCTCACGCACACAACTCTGTCTCTCTCACACACACAACTCTGTCTCTCTCTCTCTCTCTCACGCACACAACTCTGTCTCTCTCTCACACACACTCAACTCTGTCTCTCTCTCACACACAAATCTGTCTCTCTGTCACACACATAACTGTCTCTCTCTCACACACACAACTCTGTCTCTCTCTGACACACACAACTGTCTCTCTCTTACACATAACTGTCTCTCTCTTACACATAACTGTCTCTCTCTCACACACAACTCTGTCTCTCTCACAGACACAACTGTCTCTCTCTCACACACACACAACTCTGTCTCTCTCTCTCACACACAACTCTGTCTCTCACACACACAACTCTGTCTCTCTCACACACACACAACTCTGTCTCTCTCACACACACTCAACTCTGTCTCTCTCTCACACACACTCAACTGTCTCTCTCACACACAACTCTGTCTCTCTCACACACACACAACTCTGTCTCTCTCTCACACACAACTCTGTCTCTCTCTCACACACACACAACTCTGTCTCTCTCTCACACACACACAACTCTGTCTCTCTCACACACAACTCTGTCTCTCTCACACACAACTCTGTCTCTCACACACACACAACTCTGTCTCTCTCTCACACACACAACTCTGTCTCTCTCTCACACACACAACTCTGTCTCTCTCTCACACACACACAACTCTGTCTCTCTCTCACACACACACAACTCTGTCTCTCTCACACACAACTCTGTCTCTCTCACACACAACTCTGTCTCTCTCACACACAACTCTGTCTCTCTCTCACACACAAAACTCTGTCTCTCTCACACACACACAACTCTGTCTCTCTCACACACAACTCTGTCTCTCACACACACACACTCTGTCTCTCTCACACACACAACTCTGTCTCTCTCACACACACACAACTCTGTCTCTCTCACACACACAACTCTGTCTCTCTCACACACACAACTCTGTCTCTCTCACACACAACTCTGTCTCTCTCACACACACAACTCTGTCTCTCTCACACACACAACTCGGTTTCTCTCACACACACAACTCTGTCTCTCTCTCACACACAACTCTGTCTCTCTCACACACAACTCTGTCTCTCTCTCACACACACAACTCTGTCTCTCTCACACACACAACTCTGTCTCTCTCACACACAACTCTGTCTCTCTCACACACAACTCTGTCTCTCTCACACACAACTCTGTCTCTCTCACACACAACTCTGTCTCTCTCACACACACACAACTCTGTCTCTCTCACACACACAACTCTGTCTCTCTCACACACACAACTCTGTCTCTCTCACAGACAACTCTGTCTCTCTCACACACACAAATCTGTCTCTCTCACACACACAACTCTGTCTCTCTCTCACACACAACTCTGTCTCTCTGACACACAACTCTGTCTCTCTCTCACACACACAACTCTGTCTCTCTCACACACACTACTCTGTCTCTCTCACACACACAACTCTGTCTCTCTCACACACACAACTCTGTCTCTCTCTCACACACAACTCTCTCTCTCACACACAACTCTGTCTCTCTCCCACACACACACAACTCTGTCTCTCTCTCACACACACAACTCTGTCTCTCTCTCACACACACAACTCTGTCTCTCTCTCACACACACAACTCTGTCTCTCTCACACACACACAACTCTGTCTCTCTCACACACAACTCTGTCTCTCTCACACACACAACTCTGTCTCTCTCACACACAACTCTGTCTCTCTCTCACAGACACAACTCTGTCTCTCTCTCACACACAACTCTGTTTCTCTCTCACACACACACAACTCTGTCTCTCTCACACACACAACTCTGTCTCTCTCACACACACACAACTCTGTCTCTCTCTCTCACACACAACTCTGTCTCTCTCTCACACACACAACCCTGTCTCTCTCACACACACAACTCTGTCTCTCTCTCACACACACAACTGTCTCTCTCTCACACAACTCTGTCTCTCTCACACACAACTCTGTCTCTCTCACACACACAACTCTGTCTCTCTCACACACACAACTCTGTCTCTCTCACACACAACTCTGTCTCTCACACACACAACTCTGTCTCTCTCTCACACAACTCTGTCTCTCTCACACACACAACTCTGTCTCTCTCTCACACACAACTCTGTTTCTCTCTCACACACACAACTCTGTCTCTCTCTCACACACACAACTCTGTCTCTCTCACACACAACTCTGTCTCTCTCTCTCTCACACACAACTCTGTCTCTCTCACACACACAACTCTGTCTCTCTCTCACACACACAACTCTGTCTCTCTCTCACACACACAACTCTGTCTCACTCACACACACAACCCTGTCTCTCTCACACACAACTCTGTCTCTCTCACACACACCTCTGTCTCTCTCTCTCTCACACACAACTCTGTCTCTCTCACACACACACAACTCTGTCTCTCTCTCACACAACTCTGTCTCTCTCACACACAACTCTGTCTCTCTCACACACACAACTCTGTCTCTCTCACACACACAACTCTGTCTCTCTCACACACACAACTCTGTCTCTCTCACACACACAACTCTGTCTCTCTCACACACAACTCTGTCTCTCTCTCACACACAACTCTGTCTCTCTCACACACACAACTCTGTCTCTCTCTCACACACACAACTCTGTCTCTCTCTCACACACACAACTCTGTCTCTCTCTCACACACACAACCCTGTCTCTCACACACACACAACTCTGTCTCTCACTCACACACAACTCTGTCTCTCACTCACACACAACTCTGTCTCTCTCTCTCACACACAACTCAGTCTCTCTGACACACAACTCTGTCTCTCTCTCTCTCACACACAACTCTGTCTCTCTCACACACACAACTCTGTCTCTCTCTCACACACACAACTCTGTCTCTCTCTCACACACACAACTCTGTCTCTCTCACACACACAACCCTGTCTCTCTCACACACAACTCTGTCTCTCTCACACACACCTCTGTCTCTCTCTCTCTCACACACAACTCTGTCTCTCTCACACACACACAACTCTGTCTCTCTCACACACACAACTCTGTCTCTCTCACACACACACAACTCTGTCTCTCTCACACACACCTCTGTCTCTCTCTCACACACACTCAACTCTGTCTCTCTCTCACACACACTCAACTCTGTCTCTCTCTCACACACACAACTCTGTCTCTCTCACACTCAACTCTCTCTCTCTCACACACACAACTCTGTCTCTCTCTCTCACACAACTCTGTCTCTCTCACACTCAACTCTCTCTCTCTCACACACACAACTCTGTCTCTCTCTCTCACACAACTCTGTCTCTCCCTCACACACACAACTCTGTCTCTCTCACACGCAACTCTGTCTCTCTCTCACACACACACAACTCTCTCTCTCTCTCACACACACACAACTCTGTCTCTCTCTCTCACACACACACAACTCTGTCTCTGTCTCTCTCACACACACAACTCTGTCTCTCACACACACAACTCTGTCTCTCTCTCACACACAACTCTGTCTCTCACACACACAACTCTGTCTCTCTCTCACACACAACTCTGTCTCTCACACACACAACTCTGTCTCTCTCTCACACACACAACTCTGTCTCTCTCTCACACACAACTCTGTCTCTCTCTCTCACACACACAACTCTGTCTCTCTCTCACACACAACTCTGTCTCTCTCACACACACAACTCTCTCTCACACACACTCAACTCTGTCTCTCTCTCACAGACACAACTGTCTCTCTCTCACACACAACTCTCTCACACACAAATCTGTCTCTCTGTCACACACATAACTCTGTCTCTCTCTCACACACACAACTCTGACTCTCTCTGACACACACAACTGTCTCTCTCTTACACATAACTGTCTCTCTCACACACAACTCTGTCTCTCTCTCACAGACACAACTGTCTCTCTCTCACACACACAACTCTGTCTCTCTCTCACACACAACTCTGTCACTCTCTCACACACACACAACTCTGTCTCTCTCTCACACATACAACTCTGTCTCTCTCTCACACACAATGCTGTCTCTCTCTCACACACACAACTCTGTCTCTCTCTCACACACACAACTCTGTCTCTCTCTCACACACAACTCTGTCTCTCACACACACAACTCTGTCTCTCTCTCACACACAACTCTGTCTCTCACACACACAACTCTGTCTCTCTCTCACACACACAACTCTGTCTCTCTCTCACACACAACTCTGTCTCTCTCTCTCACACACAACTCTGTCTCTCTCTCACACACAACTCTGTCTCTCTCACACACACAACTCTCTCTCACACACACTCAACTCTGTCTCTCTCTCACAGACACAACTGTCTCTCTCTCACACACAACTCTCTCTCACACACAAATCTGTCTCTCTGTCACACACATAACTCTGTCTCTCTCTCACACACACAACTCTGACTCTCTCTGACACACACAACTGTCTCTCTCTTACACATAACTGTCTCTCTCTCACACACAACTCTGTCTCTCTCTCACAGACACAACTGTCTCTCTCTCACACACACAACTCTGTCTCTCTCTCACACACAACTCTGTCACTCTCTCACACACACACAACTCTGTCTCTCTCTCACACATACAACTCTGTCTCTCTCTCACACACAACGCTGTCTCTCTCTCACACACACAACTCTGTCTCTCTCTCACACACATAACTCTGTCTCTCTCTCTCTCACACACAACTCTGTCTCTCTCTCTCTCACACACACACAACTCTCTCTCTCTCTCTCACACAACTCTGTCTCTCTCACACACAACTCTGTCTCTCACACACACACAACTCTGTCTCTCTCTCACACACAACTCTGTCTCTCTCTCACACACAACTCTGTCTCTCTCACACACAACTCTGTCTCTCTCTCACACACACACAACTCTGTCTCTCTCTCACACACACAACTCTGTCTCTCTCACACACAACTCTGTCTCTCTCTCACACACACAACTCTGTCTCTCTCACACACACACAACTCTGTCTCTCTCACACACAACTCTGTCTCTCTCACACACACAACTCTGTCTCTCTCACACACAACTCTGTCTCTCTCACACACACAACTCTGTCTCTCTCACACACACAACTCTGTCTCTCTCTCACACACAACTCTGTCTCTCTCACACACAACTCTGTCTCTCTCTCACACACACAACTCTGTCTCTCTCACACACACAACTCTGTCTCTCTCTCACACACAACTCTCTCTCTCACACACAACTCTGTCTCTCTCCCACACACACACAACTCTGTCTCTCTCTCACACACACAACTCTGTCTCTCTCTCACACACACAACTCTGTCTCTCTCACACACACACAACTCTGTCTCTCTCACACACAACTCTGTCTCTCTCACACACACAACTCTGTCTCTCTCACACACAACTCTGTCTCTCTCTCACAGACACAACTCTGTCTCTCTCTCACACACAACTCTGTCTCTCTCTCACACACACACAACTCTGTCTCTCTCTCTCTCACACACAACTCTGTCTCTCTCTCACACACACAACCCTGTCTCTCTCACACACACAACTCTGTCTCTCTCTCACACACACAACTCTGTCTCTCTCTCACACAACTCTGTCTCTCTCACACACAACTCTGTCTCTCTCACACACACAACTCTGTCTCTCTCACACACACAACTCTGTCTCTCTCACACACACAACTCTGTCTCTCTCACACACAACTCTGTCTCTCACACACACTCAACTCTGTCTCTCTCACACACAACGCTGTCTCTCTCTCACACACAACTCTGTCTCTCTCACACACACAACTCTGTCTCTCTCACACACACAACTCTGTCTCTCTCACACACACAACTCTGTCTCTCTCTCACACACACAACTCTGTCTCTCTCTCACACACACAACCCTGTCTCTCACACACACACAACTCTGTCTCTCTCACACACAACTCTGTCTCTCTCTCTCTCACACACAACTCTGTCTCTCTCACACACACAACTCTGTCTCTCTCTCACACACACAACTCTGTCTCTCTCTCACACACACAACTGTCTCTCTCACACACACAACCCTGTCTCTCTCACACACAACTCTGTCTCTCTCACACACACCTCTGTCTCTCTCTCTCTCACACACAACTCTGTCTCTCTCACACACACACAACTCTGTCTCTCTCACACACACAACTCTGTCTCTCTCACACACACGCAACTCTGTCTCTCTCACACACACCTCTGTCTCTCTCTCACACACACTCAACTCTGTCTCTCTCTCACACACACTCAACTCTGTCTCTCTCTCACACACACAACTCTGTCTCTCTCACACGCAACTCTCTCTCTCTCACACACACAACTCTGTCTCTCTCTCTCACACAACTCTGTCTCTCTCACACTCAACTCTCTCTCTCTCACACACACAACTCTGTCTCTCTCTCTCACACAACTCTGTCTCTCCCTCACACACACAACTCTGTCTCTCTCACACGCAACTCTGTCTCTCTCCCACACACACACAACTCTGTCTCTCTCACACACACAACTCTATCTCTCTCTCTTTCACACACTCAACTCTGTCTCTCTCACACACACTCAACTCTGTCTCTCTCTCACACACTCAACTCTGTCTCTCTCACACACACACAACTCTCTCTCTCTCTCTCACACACACACAACTCTGTCTCTCTCTCTCACACACACACAACTCTGTCTCTGTCTCTCACACACACACAACTCTGTCTCTCACACACACAACTCTGTCTCTCTCACACACAACTCTGTCTCTCTCTCACACACACAACTCTGTCTCTCTCACACACAACTCTGTCTCTCTCTCACACACAACTCTGTCTCTCACACACACAACTCTGTCTCTCTCTCACACACAACTCTGTCTCTCTCTCACACAACTCTGTCTCTCTCTCACACACACAACTCTGTCTCTCTCTCTCACACTCAACTCTGTCTCTCTCTCACACACAACTCTGTCTCTCTCACACACACAACTCTCTCTCACACACACTCAACTCTGTCTCTCTCTCACAGACACAACTGTCTCTCTCTCACACACAACTCTCTCTCACACACAAATCTGTCTCTCTGTCACACACATAACTCTGTCTCTCTCTCACACACACAACTCTGACTCTCTCTGACACACACAACTGTCTCTCTCTTACACATAACTGTCTCTCTCACACACAACTCTGTCTCTCTCTCACAGACACAACTGTCTCTCTCTCACACACACAACTCTGTCTCTCTCTCACACACAACTCTGTCACTCTCTCACA
This sequence comes from Hypanus sabinus, assembly GCF_030144855.1. Classification (NCBI taxonomy): domain Eukaryota; kingdom Metazoa; phylum Chordata; class Chondrichthyes; order Myliobatiformes; family Dasyatidae; genus Hypanus; species Hypanus sabinus. The sequence goes on from NW_026779889.1 coordinate 41,107, forward strand.
CACACACAACTCTGTCTCTCTCACACACATACAACTCTGTCTCTCTCTCACACACAACGCTGTCTCTCTCTCACACACACAACTCTGTCTCTCTCTCACACACACAACTCTGTCTCTCTCTCTCACACACAACTCTGTCACTCTCTCACACACACACAACTCTGTCTCTCTCACACACATACAACTCTGTCTCTCTCTCACACACAACGCTGTCTCTCTCTCACACACACAACTCTGTCTCTCTCTCACACACACAACTCTGTCTCTCTCTCTCACACACACCTCTGTCTCTCTCTCTCTCACACACACACAACTCTCTCTCTCTCTCTCACACAACTCTGTCTCTCACACACACACAACTCTGTCTCTCTCACACACAACTCTGTCTCTCTCACACACACAACTCTGTCTCTCTCACACACAACTCTGTCTCTCTCTCACACACACACAACTCTGTCTCTTTCTCACACACAAAACTCTGTCTCTCACACACACACAACTCTCTCTCACACACACACAACTCTGTCTCTCTCTCACACACACAACTCTGTCTCTCACAAACACACAACTCTGTCTCTCTCACACACAACTCTGTCTCTCTCACACACAACTCTGTCTCTCTCTCACACACACAACTCTGTCTCTCTCTCTCACACACAACTCTGTCTCTCTCTCACACACAACTCTGTCTCTCTCTCACACACACAACTCTGTCTCTCTCACACACACACAACTCTGTCTCTCTCACACACAACTCTGTCTCTCACACACACACACAACTCTGTCTCTCTCACACACACCTCTGTCTCTCTCTCACACACACTCAACTCTGTCTCTCTCTCACACACACTCAACTCTGTCTCTCTCTCACACACACAACTCTGTCTCTCTCACACTCAACTCTCTCTCTCTCACACACACAACTCTGTCTCTCTCTCTCACACAACTCTGTCTCTCTCACACTCAACTCTCTCTCTCTCACACACACAACTCTGTCTCTCTCTCTCACACAACTCTGTCTCTCCCTCACACACACAACTCTGTCTCTCTCACACGCAACTCTGTCTCTCTCTCACACACACACAACTCTGTCTCTCTCTCACACACACAACTCTATCTCTCTCTCTTTCACACACTCAACTCTGTCTCTCTCACACACACTCAACTCTGTCTCTCTCTCACACAGTCAACTCTGTCTCTCTCACACACACACAACTCTCTCTCTCTCTCACACACACACAACTCTGTCTCTCTCTCTCACACACACACAACTCTGTCTCTGTCTCTCTCACACACACAACTCTGTCTCTCACACACACAACTCTGTCTCTCTCTCACACACAACTCTGTCTCTCCCTCACACACACAACTCTGTCTCTCTCACACGCAACTCTGTCTCTCTCTCACACACACACAACTCTGTCTCTCTCTCACACACACAACTCTATCTCTCTCTCTTTCACACACTCAACTCTGTCTCTCTCACACACACTCAACTCTGTCTCTCTCTCACACACTCAACTCTGTCTCTCTCACACACACACAACTCTCTCTCTCTCTCACACACACACAACTCTGTCTCTCTCTCTCACACACACACAACTCTGTCTCTGTCTCTCTCACACACACAACTCTGTCTCTCACACACACAACTCTGTCTCTCTCTCACACACAACTCTGTCTCTCACACACACAACTCTGTCTCTCTCTCACACACAACTCTGTCTCTCACACACACAACTCTGTCTCTCTCTCACACACACAACTCTGTCTCTCTCTCACACACAACTCTGTCTCTCTCTCTCACACACAACTCTGTCTCTCTCTCACACACAACTCTGTCTCTCTCTCACAGACACAACTGTCTCTCTCTCACACACAACTCTCTCTCACACACAAATCTGTCTCTCTGTCACACACATAACTCTGTCTCTCTCTCACACACACAACTCTGACTCTCTCTGACACACACAACAGTCTCTCTCTTACACATAACTGTCTCTCTCACACACAACTCTGTCTCTCTCTCACAGACACAACTGTCTCTCTCTCACACACACAACTCTGTCTCTCTCTCACACACAACTCTGTCACTCTCTCACACACACACAACTCTGTCTCTCTTTCACACATACAACTCTGTCTCTCTCTCACACACAACGCTGTCTCTCTCTCACACACACAACTCTGTCTCTCTCTCACACACACAACTCTGTCTCTCTCTCTCACACACACAACTCTGTCTCTCTCTCTCTCACACACACACAACTCTCTCTCTCTCTCTCACACAACTCTGTCTCTCTCACACACAACTCTGTCTCTCACACACACACAACTCTGTCTCTCTCTCACACACAACTCTGTCTCTCACACACACACAACTCTGTCTCTCTCTCACACACAACTCTGTCTCTCACACACACACAACTCTGTCTCTCACACACACACAACTCTGTCTCTCTCTCACACACAACTCTGTCTCTCTCACACACAACTCTGTCTCTCTGTCTCTCACACAACTCTGTCTCTCTCTCACACACACACAACTCTGTCTCTCTCTCACACACACAACTCTGTCTCTCACACACACACAACTCTGTCTCTCTCACACACAACTCTGTCTCTCTCACACACAACTCTGTCTCTCTCTCACACACACAACTCTGTCTCTCTCTCTCACACACAACTCTGTCTCTCTCTCACACACAACTCTGTCTCTCTCTCACACACACAACTCTGTCTCTCTCACACACACACAACTCTGTCTCTCTCACACACAACTCTGTCTCTCACACACACACACAACTCTGTCTCTCTCACACACACAACTCTGTCTGTCTCACACACACAACTCTGTCTCTCTCACACACACAACTCTGTCTCTCTCACACACAACTCTGTCTCTCTCACACACAACTCTGTCTCTCTCTCACACACAACTCTGTCTCTCTCTCACACACACAACTCTGTCTCTCTCACACACACACAACTCTGTCTCTCTCACACACAACTCTGTCTCTCACACACACACACAACTCTGTCTCTCTCACACACACAACTCTGTCTCTCTCACACACAACTCTGTCTCTCTCACACACACAACTCTGTCTCTCTCACACACACAACTCTGTCTCTCTCTCACACACAACTCTGTCTCTCTCACACACAACTCTGTCTCTCTCTCACACACACAACTCTGTCTCTCTCACACACACAACTCTGTCTCTCTCTCACACACAACTCTGTCTCTCTCACACACAACTCTGTCTCTCTCTCACACACAACTCTGTCTCTCTCTCACACACAACTCTGTCTCTCACACACACAACTCTGTCTCTCTCACACACACACAACTCTGTCTCTCTCACACACACTCAACTCTGTCTCTCTCTCACACACACTCAACTGTCTCTCTCACACACAACTCTGTCTCTCTCACACACACACAACTCTGTCTCTCTCACACACACACAACTCTGTCTCTCTCTCATGCACACAACTCTGTCTCTCTCTCACGCACACAACTCTGTCTCTCTCTCACACACACAAGTCTGTCTCTCTCTCACACACAACTGTCTCTCTCACACACAACTGTCTCTCTCACACCCAACTCGGTCTCTCTCTCACACATACAACTCTGTCTCTCTCACGCACACAACTCTGTCTCTCTCTCACACTCAACTCTGTCTCTCTCTCACACACACAACTCTGTCTCTCACAAACAACTCTGTCTCTCTCTCACACACAACTGTGTCTCTCTCTCACACAGAACTCTGTCTCTCTCACACACACAACTTTGTCTCTCTCTCTCACGCGCACAACTCTGTCTCTCTCACACACAGCTCTGTCTCTCTCTCACACACACGCACACAACTCTGTCTCTCTCACACACAACTCTGTCTCTCACACACAGCTCTGTCCCTCTCTCACACGCACGCAACTCTGTCTCTCTCACAGACAACTCTGTCTCTCACACTCAACTCTGTTTCTCTCTCACACACACAACTCTGTCTCTCTCTCACACACACAACTGTCTCTCTCTCACACACACAACTCTGTCTCTCTCACACACACACAACTCTGTCTCTCTCTCTGACACACACAACTCTGTCTCTCTCTCACACACAACTGTCTCTCTCTCACAGACAACTGTCTCTCTCTCTCACACTCATCTACAACGTGTTCCCTCTCAGAGTTTATCCACCCTCCATCGTGAAATCGCTCCCCGTCCTCATTCCGAACGATTCCAGCTGCAGGTGTCGCTGGCAGGAGTTCTGAGGGACCGTGATAGACCCAGAGGCATATGAACTGTGTGAGGCCAGTCAGCCCATTGAGTCTGCTCCTCCATTCTATCCCTCTCAAACCCCTTCCCCAGCCCTCTCCCCGGAACATTTTACCCCATGTTTAACCTATCAACCTCCATGTTAAACACACCCAATGAATCGGCCTCAATAGACATCCTCTCTACTTCCACTCTATCTGTGTCCTCTGGTCCTAGACTCCCCCACTACAGGAAACATCCTCTCCACATCCACTCTATCTGTGTCCTCTGATCCTAGACTCCCCCACTACAGGAAACATCCTCTCCACATCCACTCTATGTGTGTCCTCTGGTCCTAGACTCCCCCACTACAGGAAACATCCTCTCCACATCCACTCTATCCGTCCCCTCTGGTCCTAGACTCCCCCACTACAGGAAACATCCTCTCCACATCCACTCTATCTGTGTCCTCTGGTCCTAGACTCCCCCACTACAGGAAACATCCTCTCCACATCCACTCTATGTGTGTCCTCTGGTCCTAGACTCCCCCACTACAGGAAACATCCTCTCCACATCCACTCTATCCGTCCCCTCTGGTCCTAGACTCCCCCACTACAGGAAACATCCTCTCCACATCCACTCTATCTGTGGTCCTAGACTCCCCCACTACAGGAAACATCCTCTCCACATCCACTCTATCTGTGTCCTCTGGTCCTAGACTCCCCCACTACAGGAAACATCCTCTCCACATCCACTCTACCTGTGTCCTCTGGTCCTAGACTCCCCCACTACAGGAAACATCCTCTCCACATCCACTCTATGTGTGTCCTCTGGTCCTAGACTCCCCCACTACAGGAAACATCCTCTCCACGTCCACTCTATGTGTGTCCTCTGGTCCTAGACTCCCCCACTACAGGAAACATCCTCTCCACATCCACTCTATCTGTGTCCTCTGGTCCTAGACTCACCCACTACAGGAAACATCCTCTCCACATCCACTCTATCTGTGTCCTCTGGTCCTAGACTCCCCCACTACAGGAAACATACTCTCCACATTCACTCTATCTGTGTCCTCAGGTCCTAGACTCCCCCATTACAGGAAACATCCTCTCCACATCCATTCTATCTGTGTCCTCTGGTCCTGGACTCCCCCACTACAGGAAACATCTTCTCCACATCCACTCTATCTGTGTCCCTTGGTCCTAGACTCCCCCACTACAGGAAACATCCTCTCCACATCCACTCTATCTGTGTCCTCTGGTCCTAGACTCCCCCACTACAGGAAACATCCTCTCCGCATCCACTCTGTCTGTGTCCTCTGGTCCTAGACTCCCCCACTACAGGAAACATCCTCTCCACATCCACTCTATCTGTGTCCTCTGGTCCTAGACTCCCCCACTACAGGAAACATCCTCTCCACATCCACTCTATGTGTGTCCTCTGGTCCTGGACTCCCCCACTACAGGAAACATCCTCTCCACATCCACTCTATCTGTGTCCTCTGGTCCTAGACTCCCCCACTACAGGAAACATCCTCTCCACATCCACTGTATCTGTGTCCTCTGGTCCTAGACTCTCCCACTACAGGAAACATCCTCTCCACATCCACTCTATCTGTGTCCTCTGGTCCGAGACTCCCCCACTACAGGAAACATCCTCTCCACATCCACTCTATCTGTGTCCTCTGGTCCTAGACTCCCCCACTACAGGAAACATCCTCTCCGCATCCACTCTGTCTGTGTCCTCTGGTCCTAGACTCCCCCACTACAGGAAACATCCTCTCTACATCCACTCTATCTGTGTCCTCTGGTCCTAGACTCCCCCACTACAGGAAACATCCTCTCCACATCCACTCTATCTGTGTCCTCTGGTCCTAGACTCTCCCACTACAGGAAACATCCTTTCCACATCCACTCTATCTGTGTCCTCTGGTCCGAGACTCCCCCACTACAGGAAACATCCTCTCCACATCCACTCTATCTGTGTCCTCTGGTCCTAGACTCCCCCACTACAGGAAACATCCTCTCCGCATCCACTCTGTCTGTGTCCTCTGGTCCTAGACTCCCCCACTACAGGAAACATCCTCTCTACATCCACTCTATCTGGGTCCTCTGGTCCTAGACTCCCCCACTACAGGAAACATCCTCTCCACATCCACTCTATCTGTGTCCTCTGGTCCTAGACTCTCCCACTACAGGAAACATCCTTTCCACATCCACTCTATCTGTGTCCTCTGGTCCGAGACTCCCCCACTACAGGAAACATCCTCTCCACATCCACTCTATCTGTGTCCTCTGGTCCTAGACTCCCCCACTACAGGAAACATCCTCTCCACATCCACTCTATCTGTGTCCACTGGTCCTGGACTCCCCCACTGCAGGAAACATCATCTCCACATCCACTCTATCTGTGTCCCTTGGTCCTAGACTCCCCCACTACAGGAAACATCCTCTCCACATCCACTCTATCTGTGTCCTCTGGTCCTAGACTCCCCCACTGCAGGAAACATCCTCTCCACATCCACTCTATCTGTGTCCTCTGGTCCTAGACTCCCCCACTACAGGAAACATCCTCTCCACATCCATTCTATCTGTGTCCTCTGGTCCTGGACTCCCCCACTACAGGAAACATCATCTCCACATCCACTCTATCTGTGTCCCCTGGTCCTAGACTCCCCCACTACAGGAAACATCCTCTCCACGTCCACTCTATCTGTGTCCTCTGGTCCTAGACTCCCCCACTACAGGAAACATCCTCTCCACATCCACTCTATGTGTGTCCTCTGGTCCTAGACTCCCCCACTGCAGGAAACATCCTCTCCACATCCACTCTATCTGTGTCCTCTGGTCCTAGACTCCCCCACTACAGGAAACATCCTCTCCACATCCATTCTATCTGTGTCCTCTGGTCCTGGACTCCCCCACTACAGGAAACATCATCTCCACATCCACTCTATCTGTGTCCCTTGGTCCTAGACTCCCCCACTACAGGAAACATCCTCTCCACGTCCACTCTATCTGTGTCCTCTGGTCCTAGACTCCCCCACTACAGGAAACATCCTCTCCACATCCACTCTATGTGTGTCCTCTGGTCCTAGACTCCCCCACTACAGGAAACATCCTCTCCACGTCCACTCTATGTGTGTCCTCTGGTCCTAAACTCCCCCACTACAGGAAACATCCTCTCCACATCCACTCTATGTGTGTCCTCTGGTCCTAGACTCCCCCACTACAGGAAACATCCTCTCCACATCCACTCTATCTGTGTCCTCTGGTCCTAGACTCCCCCACTACAGGAAACATCCTCTCCACATCCACTCTATCTGTGTCCTCTGGTCCTAGACTCTCCCACTACAGGAAACATCCTCTCCACATCCACTCTGTCTGTGTCCTCTGGTCCGAGACTCCCCCACTACAGGAAACATCCTCTCCACATCCACTCTATCTGTGTCCTCTGGTCCTAGACTCCCCCACTACAGGAAACATCCTCTCCGCATCCACTCTGTCTGTGTCCTCTGGTCCTAGACTCCCCCACTACAGGAAACATCCTCTCTACATCCACTCTATCTGTGTCCTCTGGTCCTAGACTCCCCCACTACAGGAAACATCCTCTCCACATCCACTCTATCTGTGTCCTCTGGTCCTAGACTCTCCCACTACAGGAAACATCCTTTCCACATCCACTCTATCTGTGTCCTCTGGTCCGAGACTCCCCCACTACAGGAAACATCCTCTCCGCATCCACTCTGTCTGTGTCCTCTGGTCCTAGACTCCCCCACTACAGGAAACATCCTCTCTACATCCACTCTATCTGGGTCCTCTGGTCCTAGACTCCCCCACTACAGGAAACATCCTCTCCACATCCACTCTATCTGTGTCCTCTGGTCCTAGACTCTCCCACTACAGGAAACATCCTTTCCACATCTACTCTATCTGTGTCCTCTGGTCCGAGACTCCCCCACTACAGGAAACATCCTCTCCACATCCACTCTATCTGTGTCCTCTGGTCCTAGACTCCCCCACTACAGGAAACATCCTCTCCGCATCCACTCTGTCTGCGTCCTCTGGTCCGAGACTCCCCCACTATAGGAAACATCCTCTCCACATCCACTCTATCTGTGTCCTCTGGTCCGAGACTCCCCCACTGCAGGAAACATCCTCTCCACATCCACTCTATCTGTGTCCTCTGGTCCTCGACTCCCCCACTACTGGAAACATCCTCTCCGCATCCACTCTGTCTGTGTCCTCTGGTCCGAGAATCCCAACCAAAACAGGAAACATCCTCTCCACATCCACTCTATCTGTGTCCTCTGGTCCGAGACTCCCCCACTACAGGAAACATCCTCTCCACATCCACTCTATCTGTGTCCTCTGGTCCTAGACTCCCCCACTACAGGAAACACCCTCTCCACATCCACTCTATCTGTGTCCACTGGTCCTGGACTCCCCCACTGCAGGAAACATCATCTCCACATCCACTCTATCTGTGACCCTTGGTCCTAGACTCCCCCACTACAGGAAACATCCTCTCCACATCCACTCTATCTGTGTCCTCTGGTCCTAGACTCCCCCACTACAGGAAACATCCTCTCCACATCCACTCTATCTGTGTACTCTGGTCCTAGACTCCCCCACTACAGGAAACATCCTCTCCACATCCACTCTATCTGTGTCCTCTGGTCCTAGACTCCCCCACTACAGGAAACATCCTCTCCACATCCACTCTATCTGTGTCCTCTGGTCCTAGACTCCCCCACCACAGGAAACATCCTCTCCAGATCCACTCTATCTCTGTCCTCTGATCCTAGGCTCCCCCACTATAGGAAACATCCTCTCCACATCCACTCTATCTGTGTCCTCTGGTCCTAGACTCTCCCACTATAGGAAACATCCTCTCCACATCCACTCTATCTGTGTCCTCTGGTCCTAGACTCCCCCACTACAGGAAACATCCTCTCCACATCCACTCTATCTGTGTCCTCTGGTCCTAGACTCCCCCACTACAGGAAACATCCTCTCCACATCCACTCTATGTGTGTCCTCTGGTCCTAGACTCCCCCACTACAGGAAACATCCTCTCCACATCCACTCTATGTGTGTCCTCTGGTCCTAGACTCACCCACTACAGGAAACATCCTCTCCACATCCACTCTATCTGTGTCCTCTGGTCCTAGACTCCCCCACTACAGGAAACATCCTCTCCACATTCACTCTATCTGTGTCCTCTGGTCCTAGACTCCCCCATTACAGGAAACATCCTCTCTGCATCCATTCTATCTGTGTCCTCTGGTCCTGGACTCCCCCACTACAGGAAACATCATCTCCACATCCACTCTATCTGTGTCCCTTGGTCCTAGACTCCCCCACTACAGGAAACATACTCTCCACATCCACTCTATCTGTGTCCTCTGGTCCTAGACTCCCCCACTACAGGAAACATCCTCTCCACATCCACTCTATCTGTGTCCTCTGGTCATAGACTCCCCCACTACAGGAAACATCCTCTCCACATCCACTCTATCTGTGTCCTCTGGTCCTAGACTCCCCAACTACAGGAAACATCCTCTCCACATCCACTCTATCTGTGTCCTCTGGTCATAGACTCCCCCACTACAGGAAACATCCTCTCCACATCCACTCTATCTGTGTCCTCTGGTCCGAGACTCCCCCACTACAGGAAACATCCTCTCCACATCCACTCTATCTGTGTCCTCTGGTCCTAGACTCCCCCACTACAGGAAACATCCTCTCCGCATCCACTCTGTCTGCATCCTCTGGTCCGAGACTCCCCCACTACAGGAAACATCCTCTCCACATCCACTCTATCTGTGTCCTGTGGTCCGAGACTCCCCCACTGCAGGAAACATCCTCTCCACATCCACTCTATCTGTGTCCTCTGGTCCTCGACTCCCCCACTACTGGAAACATCCTCTCCGCATCCACTCTGTCTGTGTCCTCTGGTCCTGGACTCCCCCACTACAGGAAACATCATCTCCACATCCACTCTATCTGTGTCCCTTGGTCCTAGACTCCCCCACTACAGGAAACATACTCTCCACATCCACTCTATCTGTGTCCTCTGGTCCTAGACTCCCCCACTACAGGAAACATCCTCTCCATGTCCACTCTATCCGTGTCCTCTGGTCCTAGACTCCCCCACTACAGGAAACATCCTCTCCACATCCACTCTATCTGTGTCCTCTGGTCATAGACTCCCCCACTACAGGAAACATCCTCTCCACATCCACTCTATCTGTGTCCTCTGGTCCTAGACTCCCCAACTACAGGAAACATCCTCTCCACATCCACTCTATCTGTGTCCTCTGGTCATAGACTCCCCCACTACAGGAAACATCCTCTCCACATCCACTCTATCTGTGTCCTCTGGTCCTAGACTCCCCCACTACAGGAAACATCCTCTCCACATCCACTCTATCAGTGTCCTCTGGTCCTAGACTCCCGCACTACAGGAAACATCCTCTCCCACTCTATCTGTGTCCTCTGGTCCTAGACTCTCCCACTACAGGAAACATCCTCTCCACATCCACTCTATCTGTGTCCTCTGGTCCTAGACTCCCCCACTACAGGAAACATCCTCTCCACATCCACTCTATCTGTGTCCTCTGGTCCTAGACTCCCCCACTACAGGAAACATCCTCTCCACATCCACTCTATCTGTGTCCTCTGGTCCTAGACTCCCTCACTACAGGAAACATCCTCTCCACATCCACTCTATCTGTGTCCTCTGGTCCTAGACTCCCCCACTACAGGAAACATCCTCTCCACATCCACTCTATCTGTGTCCTCTGGTCCTAGACTCCCCCACTGCAGGAAACATCATCTCCACATCCACTCTATCTGTGTCCTCTGGTCCTAGACTCCCCCACTACAGGAAACATCCTCTCCGCATCCACTCTGTCTGTGTCCTCTGGTCCTAGACTCCCCCACTACAGGAAACATCCTCTCTACATCCACTCTATCTGTGTCCTCTGGTCCTAGACTCTCCCACTACAGGAAACATCCTTTCCACATCCACTCTATCTGTGTCCTCTGGTCCGAGACTCCCCCACTACAGGAAACATCCTCTCCACATCCACTCTATCTGTGTCCTCTGGTCCTAGACTCCCCCACTACAGGAAACATCCTCTCCGCATCCACTCTGTCTGTGTCCTCTGGTCCGAGACTCCCCCACTACAGGAAACATCCTCTCCACATCCACTCTATCTGTGTCCTCTGGTCCGAGACTCCCCCACTGCAGGAAACAACCTCTCCACATCCACTCTATCTGTGTCCTCTGGTCCTCGACTCCCCCACTACAGGAAACATCCTCTCCGCATCCACTCTGTCTGTGTCCTCTGGTCCGAGAATCCCCCACTACAGGAAACATCCTCTCCACATCCACTCTATCTGTGTCCTCTGGTCCGAGACTCCCCCACTACAGGAAACATCCTCTCCACATCCACTCTATCTGTGTCCTCTGGTCCGAGACTCCCCCACTACAGGAAACATCCTCTCCACATCCACTCTATCTGTGTCCACTGGTCCTGGACTCCCCCATTGCAGGAAACATCATCTCCACATCCACTCTATCTGTGTCCCTTGGTCCTAGACTCCCCCACTACAGGAAACATCCTCTCCACATCCACTCTATCTGTGTCCTCTGGTCCTAGACTCCCCCACTACAGGAAACATCCTCTCCACATCCACTCTATCTGTGTCCTCTGGTCCTAGACTCCCCCACTACAGGAAACATCCTCTCCACATCCACTCTATCTGTGTCCTCTGGTCCTAGACTCCCCCACTACAGGAAACATCCTCTCCGCATCCACTCTGTCTGTGTCCTCTGGTCCTAGACTCCCCCACTACTGGAAACATCCTCTCTACATCCACTCTATCTGGGTCCTCTGGTCCTAGACTCCCCCACTACAGGAAACATCCTCTCCACATCCACTCTATCTGTGTCCTCTGGTCCTAGACTCTCCCACTACAGGAAACATCCTTTCCACATCCACTCTAACTGTGTCCTCTGGTCCGAGACTCCCCCACTACAGGAAACATCCTCTCCATGTCCATTCTATCCGTGTCCTCTGGTCCTAGACTCCCCCACTACAGGAAACATCCTCTCCACATCCACTCTATCTGTGTCCTCTGGTCATAGACTCCCCCACTACAGGAAACATCCTCTCCACATCCACTCTATCCGTGTCCTCTGGTCCTAGACTCCCCCACTACAGGAAACATCCTCTCCACATCCACTCTATCTGTGTCCTCTGGTCATAGACTCCCCCACTACAGGAAACATCCTCTCCACATCCACTCTATCTGTGTCCTCTGGTCCTAGACTCCCCCACTACAGGAAACATCCTCTCCACATCCACTCTATCTGTGTCCTCTGGTCCTAGACTCCCCCACTACAGGAAACATCCTCTCCACATCCACTCTATCTGTGTCCTCTGGTCCTAGACTCCCCCACTACAGGAAACATCCTCTCCACATCCACTCTATCTGTGTCCTCTGATCCTAGGCTCCCCCACTACAGGAAACATCCTCTCCACATCCACTCTGTCTGTGTCCTCTGGTCCTAGACTCCCCCACTACAGGAAACATCCTCTCCACATCCACTCTATCTGTGTCCTCTGGTCCTAGACTCCCCCACTACAGGAAACATCCTCTCCACATCCACTGTATCTGTGTCCTCTGGTCCTAGACTCCCCCACTACAGGAAACATCCTCTCCACATCCACTGTATCTGTGTCCTCTGGTCCTAGACTCCCCCACTACAGGAAACATCCTCTCCACATCCACTCTATCTGTGTCCTCTGGTCCTAGACTCCCCCACTACAGGAAACATCCTCTCCATGTCCACTCTATCCGTGTCCTCTGGTCCTAGACTCCCCCACTACAGGAAACATCCTCTCCACATCCACTCTATCTGTGTCCTCTGGTCATAGACTCCCCCACTACAGGAAACATCCTCTCCACATCCACTCTATCTGTGTCCTCTGGTCCTAGCCTCCCCCACTACAGGAAACATCCTCTCCACATCCACTCTATCTGTGTCCTCTGGTCCTAGACTCCCCCACTACAGGAAACATCCTCTCCACATCCACTCTATCTGTGTCCTCTGGTCCTAGACTCCCCCACTACAGGAAACATCCTCTCCACATCCACTCTATCTGTGTCCTCTGGTCCTAGACTCCCCCACTACAGGAAACATCCTCTCCACATCCACTCTATCTGTGCTCCTAGGCTCCCCCACTACAGGAAACATCCTCTCCACATCCACTCTGTCTGTGTCCTCTGGTCCTAGACTCCCCCACTACAGGAAACATCCTCTCCACATCCACTCTATCTGTGTCCTCTGGTCCTAGACTCCCCCACTACAGGAAACATCCTCTCCACATCCACTGTATCTGTGTCCTCTGGTCCTAGACTCCCCCACTACAGGAAACATCCTCTCCACATCCACTGTATCTGTGTCCTCTGGTCCTAGACTCCCCCACTACAGGAAACATCCTCTCCACATCCACTCTATCTGTGTCCTCTGGTCCTAGACTCCCCCACTACAGGAAACATCCTCTCCACGTCCACTCTATCTGTGTCCTCTGGTCCTAGACTCCCCCACTACAGGAAACATCCTCTCCACATCCACTCTATCTGTGTCCTCTGGTCATAGACTCCCCCACTACAGGAAACATCCTCTCCACATCCACTCTATCTGTGTCCTCTGGTCCTAGACTCCACAACTACAGGAAACATCCTCTCCACATCCACTCTATCTGTGTCCTCTGGTCCTAGACTCCCCCACGACAGGAAACATCCTCTCCACATCCACTCTATCTGTGTCCTCTGGTCCTAGACTCCCCCACTACAGGAAACATCCTCTCCACATCCACTCTATCTGTGTCCTCTGGTCCTAGACTCCCCCACTACAGGAAACATCCTCTCCACATCCACTCTATCTGTGTCCTCTGGTCATAGACTCCCCCACTACAGGAAACATCCTCTCCACATCCACTCTATCTGTGTCCTCTGGTCCGAGACTCCCCCACTACAGGAAACATCCTCTCCACATCCACTCTATCTGTGTCCTCTGGTCCTAGACTCCCCCACTACAGGAAACATCCTCTCCACATCCACTCTATCTGTGTCCTCTGGTCCGAGACTCCCCCACTACAGGAAACATCCTCTCCACATCCACTCTATCTGTGTCCTCTGGTCCGAGACTCCCCCACTACAGGAAACATCCTCTCCACATCCACTCTATCTGTGTCCTCTGGTCCTAGACTCCCCCACTACAGGAAACATCCTCTCCACATCCACTCTATCTGTGTCCACTGGTCCTGGACTCCCCCACTGCAGGAAACATCATCTCCACATCCACTCTATCTGTGTCCTCTGGTCCTAGACTCCCCCACTACAGGAAACATCCTCTCCGCATCAACTCTGTCTGTGTCCTCTGGTCCTAGACTCCCCCACTACAGGAAACATCCTCTCTACATCCACACTATCTGTGTCCTCTGGTCCTAGACTCTCCCACTACAGGAAACATCCTTTCCACATCCACTCTATCTGTGTCCTCTGGTCCGAGACTCCCCCACTACAGGAAACATCCTCTCCACATCCACTCTATCTGTGTCCTCTGGTCCTAGACTCCCCCACTACAGGAAACATCCTCTCCGCATCCACTCTGTCTGTGTCCTCTGGTCCGAGACTCCCCCACTACAGGAAACATCCTCTCCACATCCACTCTATCTGTGTCCTCTGGTCCGAGACTCCCCCACTGCAGGAAACAACCTCTCCACATCCACTCTATCTGTGTCCTCTGGTCCTCGACTCCCCCACTACTGGAAACATCCTCTCCGCATCCACTCTATCTGTGTCCACTGGTCCTGGACTCCCCCATTGCAGGAAACATCATCTCCACATCCACTCTATCTGTGTCCCTTGGTCCTAGACTCCCCCACTACAGGAAACATCCTCTCCACATCCACTCTATCTGTGTCCTCTGGTCCTAGACTCCCCCACTACAGGAAACATCCTCTCCACATCCACTCTATCTGTGTCCTCTGGTCCTAGACTCCCCCACTACAGGAAACATCCTCTCCACATCCACTCTATCTGTGTCCTCTGGTCCTAGACTCACCCACTACATGAAACATCCTCTCCACATCCACTCTATCTGTGTCCTCTGGTCCTAGACTCCCCCACTACAGGAAACATCCTCTCCACATCCACTCTATCTGTGTCCTCTGGTCCTAGACTCCCCCACTACAGGAAACATCCTCTCCACATCCACTCTATCTGTGTCCTCTGGTCCTAGACTCCCCCACTACAGGAAACATCCTCTCCACATCCACTGTATCTGTGTCCTCTGGTCCTAGACTCCCCCACTACAGGAAACATCCTCTCCACATCCACTCTATCTGTGTCCTCTGGTCCTAGACTCCCCCACTACAGGAAACATCCTCTCCACATCCACTCTATCTGTGTCCTCTGGTCCTAGACTCCCCCACTACAGGAAACATCCTCTCCATGTCCACTCTATCTGTGTCCTCTGGTCCTAGACTCCCCCACTACAGGAAACATCCTCTCCACATCCACTCTATCTGTGTCCTCTGGTCATAGACTCCCCCACTACAGGAAACATCCTCTCCACATCCACTCTATCTGTGTCCTCTGGTCCTAGACTCCACAACTACAGGAAACATCCTCTCCACATCCACTCTATCTGTGTCCTCTGGTCCTAGACTCCCCCACGACAGGAAACATCCTCTCCACATCCACTCTATCTGTGTCCTCTGGTCCTAGACTCCCCCACTACAGGAAACATCCTCTCCACATCCACTCTATCTGTGTCCTCTGGTCCTAGACTCCCCCACTACAGGAAACATCCTCTCCACATCCACTCTATCTGTGTCCTCTGGTCATAGACTCCCCCACTACAGGAAACATCCTCTCCACATCCACTCTATCTGTGTCCTCTGGTCCGAGACTCCCCCACTACAGGAAACATCCTCTCCACATCCACTCTATCTGTGTCCTCTGGTCCTAGACTCCCCCACTACAGGAAACATCCTCTCCACATCCACTCTATCTGTGTCCTCTGGTCCGAGACTCCCCCACTACAGGAAACATCCTCTCCACATCCACTCTATCTGTGTCCTCTGGTCCTAGACTCCCCCACTACAGGAAACATCCTCTCCACATCCACTCTATCTGTGTCCACTGGTCCTGGACTCCCCCACTGCAGGAAACATCATCTCCACATCCACTCTATCTGTGTCCTCTGGTCCTAGACTCCCCCACTACAGGAAACATCCTCTCCGCATTCACTCTGTCTGTGTCCTCTGGTCCTAGACTCCCCCACTACAGGAAACATCCTCTCTACATCCACTCTATCTGTGTCCTCTGGTCCTAGACTCTCCCACTACAGGAAACATCCTTTCCACATCCACTCTATCTGTGTCCTCTGGTCCGAGACTCCCCCACTACAGGAAACATCCTCTCCACATCCACTCTATCTGTGTCCTCTGGTCCTAGACTCCCCCACTACAGGAAACATCCTCTCCGCATCCACTCTGTCTGTGTCCTCTGGTCCGAGACTCCCCCACTACAGGAAACATCCTCTCCACATCCACTCTATTTGTGTCCTCTGGTCCGAGACTCCCCCACTGCAGGAAACAACCTCTCCACATCCACTCTATCTGTGTCCTCTGGTCCTCGACTCCACCACTACTGGAAACATCCTCTCCGCATCCACTCTATCTGTGTCCACTGGTCCTGGACTCCCCCATTGCAGGAAACATCATCTCCAGATCCACTCTATCTGTGTCCCTTGGTCCTAGACTCCCCCACTACAGGAAACATCATCTCCACATCCACTCTATCTGTGTCCTCTGGTCCTAGACTCCCCCACTACAGGAAACATCCTCTCCACATCCACTCTATCTGTGTCCTCTGGTCCTAGACTCACCCACTACAGGAAACATCCTCTCCACATCCACTCTATCTGTGTCCTCTGGTCCTAGACTCCCCCACTACAGGAAACATCCTCTCCACATCCACTCTATCTGTGTCCTCTGGTTCTAGACTCCCCCACTGCAGGAAACATCCTCTCCACATCCACTCTATCTGTGTCCTCTGGTCCTAGACTTCCCCACTACAGGAAACATCCTCTCCACATCCACTCTATCTGTGTCCTCTGGTTCTAGACTCCCCCACTACAGGAAACATCCTCTCCACATCCACTCTATCTGTGTCCTCTGGTCCTAGACTCCCCCACTACAGGAAACAGCCTCTCCACATCCACTCGATCTGTGTCCCCTGGTCCTAGACTCCCCCACCACAGGAAACATCCTCTCCAGATCCACTCTATCTCTGTCCTCTGATCCTAGGCTCCCCCACTATAGGAAACATCCTGTCCACATCTACTCTATCTGTGTCCTCTGGTCCTAGACTCTCCCACTATAGGAAACATCCTCTCCACATCCACTCTATCTGTGTCCTCTGGTCCTAGACTCCCCCACTACAGGAAACATCCTCTCCACATCCACTCTATCTGTGTCCTCTGGTCCTAGACTCCCCCACTACAGGAAACATCCTCTCCGCATCCACTCTGTCTGTGTCCTCTGGTCCTAGACTCCCCCACTACAGGAAACATCCTCTCTACATCCACTCTATCTGTGTCCTCTGGTCCTAGACTCTCCCACTACAGGAAACATCCTCTCCACATCCACTCTATCTGTGTCCTCTGGTCCGAGACTCCCCCACTACAGGAACCATCCTCTCCACATCCACTCTATCTGTGTCCTCTGGTCCTAGCCTCCCCCACTACAGGAGACATCCTCTCCGCATCCACTCTGTCTGTGTCCTCTGGTCCGAGACTCCCCCACTACAGGAAACATCCTCTCCACATCCACTCTATCTGTGTCCTCTGGTCCGAGACTCCCCACTGCAGGAAGCATCCTCTCCACATCGACTCTATCTGTGTCCTCTGGTCCTAGACTCCCCCACTACAGGAAACATCCTCTCTACATCCACTCTATCTGTGTCCTCTGGTCCTAGACTCTCCCACTACAGGAAACATCCTTTCCACATCCACTCTATCTGTGTCCTCTGGTCCGAGACTCCCCCACTACAGGAAACATCCTCTCCACATCCACTCTATCTGTGTCCTCTGGTCCTAGACTCCCCCACTACAGGAAACATCCTCTCCGCATCCACTCTGTCTGTGTCCTCTGGTCCGAGACTCCCCCACTACAGGAAACATCCTCTCCACATCCACTCTATTTGTGTCCTCTGGTCCGAGACTCCCCCACTGCAGGAAACAACCTCTCCACATCCACTCTATCTGTGTCCTCTGGTCCTCGACTCCACCACTACTGGAAACATCCTCTCCGCATCCACTCTATCTGTGTCCACTGGTCCTGGACTCCCCCATTGCAGGAAACATCATCTCCACATCCACTCTATCTGTGTCCCTTGGTCCTAGACTCCCCCACTACAGGAAACATCCTCTCCACATCCACTCTATCTGTGTCCTCTGGTCCTAGACTCCCCCACTACAGGAAACATCCTCTCCACATCCACTCTATCTGTGTCCTCTGGTCCTAGACTCACCCACTACAGGAAACATTCTCTCCACATCCACTCTATCTGTGTCCTCTGGTCCTAGACTCCCCCACTACAGGAAACATCCTCTCCACATCCACTCTATCTGTGTCCTCTGGTTCTAGACTCCCCCACTGCAGGAAACATCCTCTCCACATCCACTCTATCTGTGTCCTCTGGAGGAAGTTTAATCAGAAACTATTTTGAAAAAATAATTTACAGAGAAAACGATGTGGGAGTCGGCCGTCTATCCCCTCGTTCCTGCCCCCTCCCCCCCCCCCCATTCAACAAGGTCACGGCTGATCTGCCCACGGACTCATCGCCATCTACCTGCCTTTTCCCCATTACCCTCGTATGCAAACAAGTCTACCCGACCTTGTCTTAAATATATTCACTGAGGCAGCCCCCACTGCTTCACGGGGCAGAGAATGCCACAGAGTCACCCCCCCCCCCACCCCGGGAAAAGCAGTCCCTCCTCATCTCCGTCCCAAATCCACTCCCCCAAATCTTCAGGCTGTGTCCCCCTCGTTCTAGTCTCACCTACCGGCGGGAACGACTTTCCTGCCTCTATCTTATTTCATAATTTTATATCTTTCTATAAATCTCCTCTCCTTCCGAATTTGAGCCAGTCCAGTCCCAGGCGACTCGATCTCTCCTCACAGTCTAACCCCCCCCCCCCCATCTCCGGAATCAGCCCGGCGACCCTCCTCCGCAGCGCCTCCAAAGCCGGTACCTCCTCCCTCGAGTCGGGAGACCGGAACTGCACGCAGTACTCCGGGTGCGGCCTCACCCGGACCCGGTACAGTCGCAGCGTAACCTCCCCGCTCCCCAACTCGATCCCTCTCGCGGTGAAGGGCCAACGTCCCGTTTGCCTCCTCAATAGCCCGAAGCCCCTGCCAACCGGCCGTTTGCGATTCGCGCACAGGCCCCCCCCCCCCCCCCGCACAGCGGCACGCTGCGATCTTCCGCCGTTTAAGTAACAACGGGCTCTTCCTATTTTCCCTGGCGTTCGCCGACGTTGTGCCCTGTCTGCCGGACCATCGCCCGCTCGCCGAACCTATCCGTATCCCACCCCGCGTCCTCCGGGCGTATCCCTCTGCGGGTTCTCCCCCCTCCTCTCTCTTTCTAGCCATCGGTGTGTGTCCTACCCTCGTACACCGAGGTCCCCCCGTCTGCCGGACCCTCGCCCGCTCGCCGAACCTATCCGTATCTCCGTGTCTTCCGCACAAGTTGTTTCTCCGCCCAAAGCAAGCTCAAGTGCCCGCATTTTCCCCCCCGGTATCAACCCCGTTTGCGACAGATGGAGGCGGCCGCTCGGATTTGCTTGTTTTGGAAAGGTGTCTTTAAAAACTTTATCCAAAGTCGTGGATCAGGACCTGCAACCAAATTTACTCACGGCAATTTTTTGGGATTATTCTGCAGGGAACAGGATATATTCCCGTTTCCGCTCAGCGGATGATGGATTTTGCAGCTTCATTGGCTGGGAGAGTCGTTTTGCTTAAATGGAAGGATTCTAATCTGCCTGTGGTTATTTACTGGCATTCCTCCATCGTGTCCTGTCTAAGTTTAGAGAAAATTACCAAGTCGGGGATTTGGTCCATCCTTTAAATTTGAAGAAACCACGTAACAATGACAGCACGGAAACAGGCCGTTCGGCCCTTCCAGTCCGTGCCGAACGCTTACTCTCACCTAGTCCCACCGACCTGCACTCAGCCCATAACCCTCCATTCCTTTCCTGTCCATATACCTGTCCAATTTTACTTTAAATGACAATACAGAACCTGCCTCTACCACTTCTACTGGAAGCTCGTTCCACACAGCTACCACTCTCTGAGTAAAGAAGTTCCCCCTCTTGTTACCCCTAAACTTTTGCCCCCTAACTCTCAACTCATGTCCTCTTGTTTGAATCTCCCCTACTCTCAATGGAAAAAGCCTATCCACGTCAACTCTATCTATCCCCCTCATAATTTTAAATACCTCTATCAAGTCCCCCCTCAACCTTCTACGCTCCGAAGAATAAAGACCTAACTTGTTCAACCTTTCTCTGTAACTTAGGTGCTGAAACCCAGGTAACATTCCAGTAAATCTCCTCTGTACTCTCTCTATTTTGTTGACATCTTTCCTGTAATTCGGTGACCGGAACTGTATACAATACTCCAAATTCGGCCTCGCCAATGCCTTGTACAATTTTAACATTACAACCCAACTCCTGTACTCAATGCTCTGATTTATAATGGCCAGCATACCAAAAACGTTCTTCACCACTGAATTGTTATGAATTGATAAGAGGAGAATTAAAGATATTTTCCCTATTATACAATCTGTATCAGAATAAAACTATGTATGATTTTGATAGTTTATTTCATCTTCTGTATGTATTGAGCTATATATATTTGAGATAATTTTCCTTTTGTACATATGCTCTTTTTAAATCAATAAAAAGATTGATAAAAGACAGAAACTTGAATGCTCTGCCCTCTTCCGGAACATTCTGTCCTTTCGCGGCCCCAGCAGGACGCCAGGCGTGGAGACCGCGTTGCTTAAAGCATTTAAAATACTTTTTTAATTGCCATTTAAAAGATTGAGAGAAGAACCTCTCGAGCTTTTAGGTTTCAGGAACAGTTCCTTCCCCTCCCTCCACCGTCAGATTCCCGAACGCCCTCGCTATTTTGGACGCCGTCTATTATCTTCCCTTTCGCGATGTTTCTCTGCTTTATTTGGCGGCCGGCGTCTCCGTGGCGATGGGGTTGTCAGGACTGACTCCCCCCCCACCCGGCCTGCCGCCCTGCTGGTCCCGTTAAAGAACTGAACCGAGAAGTGAGGCTTCAGGCCTACTCCGGCCTACTGCGTGGTTTATGGCCGCCCGGGAGTGAGTGAATCTCCAGGCAGCCTCCTCGAACCCAGTCAGACCGTCCCGGGAAAACTGCACCTCCCTCCGCAACCCACCCCTATCTGTTACCCTCCCCGGGGACCCGACACCCTTCACAAGCTGGCATGGCACGCC
This sequence comes from Hypanus sabinus, assembly GCF_030144855.1. NCBI lineage: Eukaryota > Metazoa > Chordata > Chondrichthyes > Myliobatiformes > Dasyatidae > Hypanus > Hypanus sabinus. Next base: position 62,984 of record NW_026779889.1, read on the forward strand.
TGGTCCTCATGGGCCCGGCTCCCGGCCCCGCAGAGCGAGTGCTGAACTTCGACCCCGAGCTGCCCTGCGTTCTGTTAATGTTTCACCCAGCTCGAGCTTGACGGCCTGCAGGGCAGGCCTCTCTGACAGACCAGTTCCCTTTCAGAGCACGTCTCCTTCATCCACCCCTCTCCTCCCCCTTCACCACACTCTGGACTTGCAATCCTCGACCCTCTGGGATTTCCGTCCCTCGACACTCCCCACCGTTCACGGAGTGTGTCCTACCCTCGTACACCGAGGTCCCCCTGTCCCCTCGACACTCCCCACCGTTCACGGTGTGTGTCCTACCCTCGTACACCGAGGTCCCCCTGTCCCTCGACACTCACCACCGTTCACGGTGCGTGTCCTACCCTCGTACACCGAGGTCCCCCTGTCCCTCGACACTCCCCACCGTTCACGGTGTGTGTCCTACCCTCGTACACAGAGGTCCCCCTGTCCCTCGGCACTCCCCACCGTTCACGGTGTGTGTCCTACCCTCGTACACCGAGGTCCCCCTGTCCCTCGGCACTCCCCACCGTTCACGGTGTGTGTCCTACCCTCGTACACCGAGGTCCCCCTGTCCCTGGACACTCCCCACCGTTCACGGTGTGTGTCCTACCCTCGTACACCGAGGTCCCCCTGTCCCTCGACACTCCCCACCGTTCACGGTGTGTGTCCTACCCTCGTACACCGAGGTCCCCCTGTCCATCGACACTCCCCCACCGTTCACGGTGTGTGTCCTACCCTCGTACACCGAGGTCCCCCTGTCCCTCGACACTCCCCACCGATCACGGTGTGTGTCCTACCCTCGTACACCGAGGTCCCCCTGTCCCTCCACACTCCCCACCATTCACGGTGTGTGTCCTACCCTCGTACACCGAGTTCCCCCTGTCCCTCGACACTCCCCACCATTCACGGTGTGTGTCCTACCCTCGTACACCGAGGTCCCCCTGTCCCTCGACAGTCCCCACCGTTCACGATGTGTGTCCTGTCCTCGAACCCCGAGGTCCCTCTGTCCCTCGATACTCCCCACCGTTCACGGTGTGTCTCCTACCCTCGTACACCGAGGTCCCCCTGTCCCTCGAGACTCCCCACCGTTTACGGTGTGTGTCCTACCCTCGTACACCGTGGACCCCCTGTCCCTCGACACTCCCCACCGTTCACAGTGTGTGTCTTGTCCTCGTACCCCGAGGTCCCTCTGTCCCTCGATACTCCCCACCGTTCGCGGTGTGTGTCCTACCTCGTACACCGAGGACCCCCTGTACCTCGACACTCCCCACCGTTTACGGTGTGTGTCCTACCCTCGTACACCGAGGTCCCCCTGTCCCTCGACAGTCCCCACCGTTCACGATGTGTGTCCGGCTCCCGTACACCGAGGTCCCCCTGTCCCTCGACGCTCCCCACCGTACACGGTGTGTGTCCTACCCTCGTACACCGAGGTCCCCCTGTCCCTCGACACTCCCCACCGTTTACGGTGTGTGGCCTACCCTCGTACACCGAGGTCACCCTGTCCCTCGACACTCCCCACCGTTCACGGTGTGTGTCCGGCTCCCGTACACCGAGGTCCCCCTGTCCCTCGACACTCCCCACCGTTTACGGTGTGTGGGCCTACCCTCGTACACCGAGGTCCCCCTGTCCCTCGACACTCCCCACCGTTCACGGTGTGTGTCCTACCCTCGTACACCGAGTTCCCCCTGTCCCTCGACACTCCCCACCGTTCTCGGTGTGTGTCCCACCCTCATACACCGAGGTCCCCCTGTCCCTCGACACTCCCCACCGTTCACGGTGTGTGTCCGGCTCCCGTACACCGAGGGTCCCCCTGTCCCTCGACACTCCCCACCGTTTACGGTGTGTGGCCTACCCTCGTACACCGAGGTCCCCCTGTCCCTCGACACTCCCCACCGTTCACGGTGTGTGTCCTACCCTCGTACACCGAGGTCCCCCTGTCCCTCGACACTCCCCACCGTTCACGGTGTGTGTCTGACCCTCGTACACCGAGGTCCCCCTGTCCCTCGACACTCCCCACCGTTCACGGTGTGTGTCCTACCCTGGTACGCCGAGGTCCCCCTGTCCCTCGACATTCCACACCGTTCACGGTGTGTGTCCTACCCTCGTACACCGAGGTCCCCCTGTCCCTCGACACTCCCCACCGTTCACTGTGTGTGTCCTACCCTCGTACACCGAGGTCCCCCTGTCCCTCGACACTCCCCACGTTCACGGTGTGTGTCCTACCTTCGTACACCGAGGTCCCCCTGTCCCTCGACACTCCCCACCGTTCACAGTGTGTGTCCTGTCCTCGTACCCCGAGGTCCCCCTGTCCCTCGACACTCCCACCGTTCACGGTGTGTGTCCTACTCTCGTACACCGATGTCCCCCTGTCCCTCGACACTCCCCACCGTTCACAGTGTGTCTCCTACCCTCGTACACCGAGGTCCCCATGTCCCTCGAGACTCCCCACCGTTCACGGTGTGTGTCCTACCCTCGTACACCGAGGTCCCCCTGTCCCTCAACACTCCCCACCGTTCACAGTGTGTGTCCTGTCCTCGTACCCCGAGGTCCCTCTGTCCCTCGATACTCCCCACCGTTCACGGTGTGTGTCCTACCCTCGTACACCGAGGTCCCCCTGTCCCTCGACACTCCCCACCGTTCACGGTGTGTGTCCTACCCTTGTACACCGAGGTACCCCTGTCCCTCGACACTCCCCACCGTTCACGGTGTGTGTCCTACCCTCGTACAACGAGATCCCCCTGTCCCTCGACACTCCCCACCGTTCACGGTGTGTGTCCTACCCTCGTACCCCGAGGTCCACCTGTCCCTCGACACTCCCCACCGTTCACGGTGTGTGTC
>NW_026779890.1:0-65320 GCF_030144855.1 Hypanus sabinus
CTTTCCTAGTTGAATTTATCAGCGTAATACGGGTCAACATAGTCAAAGCTCTCTCCACCATTAAACATATCTACAAACAGCGCAGCCTCAAGAAAACTGCATCTATTTTCAAGGGCCCCGAACAACAAGAATGTACTTTCTTCCTCTTTTCCTGCTACTGCTCACGAGACGCTCGGCTTCGATTTCAACAGTTTCCCTCAAGGGATCTGAAACACAATAAGATTCAGGCAACTATGATAACTATTTTAAAGACTTTCGAAAGGTTACTGCAAGCGAAAGGACAGATTCGCTGCCTTTGCTGCTGTATTGTAACAGTGATGTTCTACTTCAGCAATAATCCTGAGTCTCTTCCTCTTTGATATTCCTCCCTATCAGGTCTTAATCTTCCAAATGCTATTTTGTTGAATTATATGTCCAAAGAGTATTTACTTGTGTCTCCGAATTGCAACAATAACAGCAGCCCTCGTGCTCACGAGCCTACTTTCTGTACTGCAAGCTGTCTTCTTAAGTTGCAATGAACTGTTAACGGCTCCAGTGAAATTGCACGCGCTGTTGACTGTTCGACTGTTTTGTTTTTCTTTCAGTATTTGCCTGTAAAATGTGCTCGTACTATTTGCAATAATCAAGCACTGAGTTGACTTGTGATATTTCATTTCCGAGGATGTGAAAAATTAATCGAGCACTTGAGAATTTACTAGGGTAAATGCCCATTTCTGTTACGATGGACGGAAAGTCAACAATAATTCAGCTAAACTTAGTTGACCTGTAACATTGCATTGTAAGATTTCGAACTGTGCATTCCAGGGTTAAGACATCCGATACACGATGTATGTGCCAGTGTGTCTAAGCGAAGGGACTCTACCAGAAACGTCGAAGTTTTGCATCTTCATACTACCTCGCCTGCTGAGTTCCTGCAGCGCATAGAGTGTGCGATATAAAGTCGGAATGCTAACACAGCAGTTTTGGAATATTTTCATGTTGATGTCCCGTGACCAGATATACCGTCTGAATGCTAATGCTGATAAGTGCGAGGTGCTATATTTTAGTAGAACTAATTGAAATAGAACAAAACATGGCTAATGGTTGTGCATTGAGGAATGCAGTAGAACAGAGTGCTCTAAGAATAATGGTTCATAGTTCTCTGAAGGTGGAATCTCATGTGGACAGGGTGGTGAAGAAAGCTTTTGGTATGCTGGCCTTAATAAATCCAGGTATTGATTATAGGAGTTGGGATGTAATGTTCAAATTGTACAAGGCACAGGTGACGCTAAATTTGGAGTATTGTGTACAGTTCTGGTCACCAGAAAGATATACGAAAAGGAAAGATGTCAGCAAAATAGAAAGTGTGCATTGGAGATTTACTAGAATGTTACTTAGCTTTCAGCACCTAAGTTACAGAGAAAGGTTGACTAAGTTAGGTATTACTTGGAGCGTAGAAGGTTGCGGTGGGACAAGATAGAGGTATTTAAAATTATGAGGGGAATTGATAGAGTTGAAGTGTATAGGCTTCTTCCATTGAGAGTAGGGGAGATTCAAACAAGAGGTCATGAGTTGAAAATTAGGGGGCACAAGTTTAAGGCTAACACAACGGGGAAATTCTTTACTCAGAGAGTGGTAGCTGTGTGGAACGAGCTTCCAGTAGAAGTGGTAGAGGCAGGTTCTACATTGTCATTTAAAAAAATGGATAGGTATATAGACAGGAAAGGAATGGAGGGTTATGGGCTGAGTGCAGATCGGTGGGATTAGGTGAGAGTAAGCGTTCGGCAAGGACTAGAAGGGCCGAGATGGCCTGTTTCTGTGTTGTAGTTGTTATGTGGTTATATGACAGTAATGCCTGCTGGGGCTGTATAGCATTGGGAAAACACAAACGTAGCTATTAAGGGTATTTTTTTTTTCTGTACATCGTTTTATTGCCAATCATAACTAGACTAGGTGGTATTTGACAGCGTGCACATCGGTAAGTCTTATCGTGCCCGGGCAGATGTCATTTTTCTGACTTTATTATAACAGCTTAAGAAGACGGTGAAGACGGTGAAGTCAATGTCAGGGCTTCACTACATTTTCTACAATTTTCTGAAGGCTCAGTGTAGTTGCTGCGTGCAGTGTCTTGGTGTGCACTTGTTTATTTATCACCCTGTGAGTTCGGCGCTTTGGCCAGTGTAATCTGGAGGAAATAAAAGCCAATTCTATGTGATGCTTTATGCTTCGGCTGATGAAACACGGTAGAAATACCGGAACAGATTGTAAAGAGGATAATGAAATGCGAGGGAACTCCGTGTATAACTAATCGATATTTGATGACTAAATAAAAATACTCCCGAAAAATAAACAAGATCCCGAATCAATGCGAAAAAGCCCCATGCAGCTTTACTTCTAAGTAACTGCTTAATAAATATTAAAAAAATGTATTTGCAGGGAATTTCTATGTACAAACCCCATTTCCAGAAAAGTTGGGATATTTTCCAAAATGCAACAAAAACAAAAAATTGTGATATGTTAATTCACGTGAACCTTTATTTAACTGACAAAAGTGCAAGGAAGAGATTTTCAATAGTTTTACTGACCAATTTAATTGTATTTTGTAAATATACACAAATTTAGAATTTGATTGCTGCAATACACTCATCAAAAGTTGGGACAGAGTTTAAATAAGAGTGAAAAGTGCACAGAATATTCAAGTCACACCAGTGTGGAAGACTCCACATTAAGAAGGCTAATTGGTAACAGGTGAGGTATCGTGACTGGGTATAAAATTAGCGTCCATCAGAGGCTCAGTCTTTGCAAGCATGGATGGGTCGTGGCTTACCCGTTTGTGCCAAAATTCGTGACAGAATTGTTAGTCAGTCCTAAAGGAACATTTCCCAACGCAAGATTGCAGAAAATTTAGGTCTTTCAACATCTACAGAACATAATATTGTGAAAAGATTCAGAGAATTTAGAGACATCTCAGTGCGTAAAGGGCAAGGACGGAAACCACTGTTGAATGCGCGTGACTTTCGAGACCTCAGGCGGCACTGCCTAAGAAACCGTCATGCTACTGTGACAATTATAGCCACCTAGGCTCGGGAGTACTTCGGAAAACCATTGTCACTTAACACAGTCCGACGCTGCATCCCGAAATGCACTTGAAACTGTATTACGCAAGGAGGAAGCCATAAATCAACACTATGCAGAAACGCCGGCGAGTTCTCTGGGCCCGAGCTCAACACAGATGGACCGAAAGACTGTGGAACTGTGTGCTGTGGTCGGATGAGACCACATTTCAGCTAGTTTTCGGAAAAAAAAAACGGACGTCGAGTTCACCATGCTAAACATGAAAACGGCCATCCTGATTGTTATCAGCGAAAGGTGCAAAAGCCAGCATCTGTGATGGAGGTGCATCAGTGCCCACGGCATGGGTGAGTTGCATGTATGTGAAGGTACCATTGACTCTGAGGCGTATGTTAGGATTTTAGAGAGACATATGTTGCATTCAAGGCGACGTCCCGGGACGTCCATGCTTATTTCAGCAAGACAATGCCAGACAACAGTCTGCACGGTTTACAACAGCATGGCTTTGTAGACACAGAGTGCGTGTCCTTGACTGGCCTGCTGCCAGTCCAGATCAATCTCCTATTGAAAATGTATGGCACATCATGAAGAGGAGAATCAGACAACGGAAACCACGGACTGTTGAGCAGCTGAAGTCTTATATGAAGCAAGAATGGATAAAATTTACAATTGCATATCTAATACAATTAGTATCCTCAGTTCCAAAACGATTAAAAAGTGTTACTAAAATGAAAGGTGATGTAAAACAATGATAAACATGCCTTTGTCCCAACTTTTGTTCAGTGTGTTGCAGCCATCAATTTCTAAATCTGTGTATATTTACAAAATACAATTACGTTGGTCAGTAAAAGCTATTGAAAATCTTTTCTTTGTACTTTTGACAGTTAAGAAAAGATTCACATGAATTAATGGGGCTAAATGCATAAATGGGGCTGTGCAGTGCAGGGCTAAGTCTGGATTACCAAATCTCTATTTTCATTATTATAAAATTAATTCTGAAAATGTATTTAATGTCCATGCACCGTAGAATTAGAGAATGAGAGACATCGTGTTGCAACTGCGGGAGTTCATGTTACTGGCATGAAAAACTATGTTATACATAACACATTCCCCGTGACTAATTTTGTTGGAGTGTCAAAGTTACAGAAATGAAACAATTTATTCCATTTGGTTAGTGTTTTTTTTTTCTTCAATACTGTGAATCCTCTCATTCTACATTACTAGATGTATGAAATGCTTACGAAAGTAATGCAGCCTTTGGAATATTTAATTGCAATTTCCGCCATTTTCTAATCGGATATTATTTCTGTTATTTACATGGCAATCCATTCACTGTCAACACATACATCATTCCATTTTGCAGCTCCTCTCTGAACTTCCTCTGCGTCAGCCCATAGATGCAAGTGTTGGTGCAGGTACTGAGAGATGTTAGCATAACAGCACTTTTTTGAAAGATGAAAATCGGAGTATTCAAATGTTTGTCTGTGAAGGAATAATTCACCGCTTGCCAGTTCATAGAGTGTATTACATAGGGCATCCACAATAAAATGAAATTACCTGACAGAGCGAACAATAAAATAATCGACTTTCTCCGGCTCTCCACTTCACGGTCTTTTTGATTTTCAGTGTTGCCCCGGAGTCCCTTACGGACTCTGTTTGCCGCTATAATGTGTCTCGCTGTTAAGCCGTTACATAGAAGGATCAAACAAATTGGTAATAACGGTGTGGTGATGCTGTCAAGCAATTCGTAGGCCTTCCACACTGGAGAAATGAAGTATTCAGGTATGAAGGCGCAACGCCAAGGTACGTTGTTAATTATTACAGGAGGCTCCACTACAAAGTAAAACGGAATGCACCTCGCCAAGCCCACAACCCCGACTATTACTGTGACGGCGGTCGCTACTCTCTGTGTACAGTATCGTTTTCTGAGATTTTGACAGCAAATCGCAACGAGGCGATCGAACGTGAAAGCCACTGTTAGCCAAACAGAGCAGTCTAAGCTTGCAATTGTAAACACAAGCGTCAGAGCGCAAACTGGAGTGATGAGCAGGAAGTTGGCGTACATGTAGAGATTATTGATATCCTGCCCAATAACTACAATTATAACGACAGTGAGGTCTGCCACAGCCATTCCTACCAGGTAGCGAGTGATACATCTTGAGAGTCCACATTTTCCACGGGAGAGGATCACAATCGCCATTAAATTCACTGAAAATATAAAGAGAAACAGCGGATAACTTGAGAGAAGTTCAGACGACTCATTTCCCGGTGATTGACAAATAAGAAAGACGCCGATTGTGCTGAACACACACAAATAGCCGTATCGCGACCTGCTTTACCGGCGTAGTTGCGCTTAAGAAGCCAAGATGCAAATATCAAACTTGACTAATGCTTGGCAACGTGGAGATGAAATGCACACGGACGAATGTGCTGGGTGGATCGGATTCCCGAAAATATTGCAGACGTCCATAGAGAAATATTGAAAAAAGAAGCAAAAAGCTGTACTGGTTATGCGAAAGATCTGGAAATAAATGGTTAATGATGCAAGTTGATAAATCCTTCAGTAAAGTTGGAAATGAAGCAAAACACGCTGTTGTCCTGTTGCAGCGGGATTGGGGTGAGAGGAAATGGACCGTGCTCGACACCGTGACTCCTAGGGTGCAGTAGTAATAAGCAGCTTTGTCTGGTGGATTTAATGGACTGTCAATTTGATCCTATGTTGCTTTGATCTGAATGCGTTAAAATGCCGTGAAAACAGCATTTTGAAAATGTAAGCTGTGAGAACTTCACGGCGTAGAGCTGCCAACACACCTGTTGCTGACTTTTTGCTGAAAGATAAAGAAAAGCCAATCGAGCTCAATGATGTAGAACCGGGTCGTGCGGTACAGTCGGAAGTGTGAGATACCCGAAATTGGAGACTGGACATTAACTATTGATGTCCTTAGTGTCGCTGGTGCGGAGGAGGTGGTGTGGTGCAGGTTTGCGCTGAGATTCGTTCAAAAGGGCCATGGTCGGAGATTTCAGAAATGGCTTGGGACCGATTATAATACCGAAAATGTATTACTATCCAGCTTCTGCTCGAAACGTCCATCCAATGTTCTTTGGTTAGAATTCTGCAGGGAGTTGTCTCATTCTCCACCTGATCGCAATGACAAGTCATCTATCCGTGACACTCACTCAGTCATCCATTCTCCGGTCTGATTGGGACAATTGACGCAACTCTGCATCTTACAATCTCAACATCCATCTGATTGCATTCTCGCGCTCTAACTGTACAATTTGCTTGATGTTTTGTGATAAAAATCCAAGTTATTCTTTGTCTCGAAGACACGATGAATACAGTCTCACTTACAGTCTCCCCGGTGCCTTCCGAATGCGGATATACAATCTTCATCTCCGGGAAAAAGTTTCTAGCTTGACCAGTGCCGAGGAAGAGTTTACGATTCCAAACGCTATCTCTGTTTTTTTCTTTTCTTTTCACAGAAGTCGTGCACTCTGCGTTCTTCTTCCTAAATCATTTGTTTCTTCAATAGTTCTCCTTCTTCATTTCGTTTGCATTCGTACTGTCCTGATTGTCATTTATAAATCCACCGGGAGTTTCTCTGATCGCCCAAAATGAGAACCAAGGCTGATTGGTCGTTTAGGCCACCTTCATGCTTGAGGGAAACTGCCGCTTCGTGCAGGTCCAACCAATCGTTTACTGCCTTTTTTAGTAAAGAGGAGCAATCCTGTTTTGTGTCCAGAGCAGGCCACGTCTCAGTTGTTTCATCACGAACAGAACGGAGAATGATAGATGGCACATGGACCATGATTATTCTGAACACATAATTGGGTAGTTTGGAAGTAAAGAGTCAATTTAACAGAAATTTGGTTCGCTCTTATGTAGCTGTGTGACGGCGATGAAATAAGGAACAAATCGTTGTGTGATGGATTATAAATCTTATCCTCTGCGATTCTCTGCAAATCCGTTTGGAAGGGCTGCTGCGGCTCCCGTAGAATAATTTGTCCCCATTAGGACAATTGCTTCGATGTAAATGCGGACTCGGGCAGAAGAAATTAATTCCAAAAAATCCTCGATTTTCAAGTAGTATTAGCAGTCGGAAAAAAATCAGCATTACCACGAACTAAAATGGTAAAATTGGAGACTAGGCAGCAGCCAGGTCAGTTTGCGATAAGTGTTACGGGCAAGAGGAAGACGAAGACTCTCAAATAACAACCGATGTAGTGACCTACCTGGAATGCCGGCCGCTGCAAGGATCGGATAACAGATGCGAGCTACAGTGTAAATAGTTACATACGCCATCTTCAGTAAGACGCAGCGAGCAGTTGTTGAAAGCTGTTCCAAATGTCCCACGTACTGGGAAAATGTTTATGCAGCTTATATACAGTGGAAAGGAGATCAACTGGGACAAACCGGGGAGCGACTCGTCACTCCAATCAGACACAACCCAGTGAACAAACACAATTAACTTTGTTTACTCTCGTTGTGCCATTGTGAAATACATTCTATTGTTCAATGAGTATGGACTCTTCTTTGTGAAACGTGTTTGATGTCCGGGGTTGAAACCTTTGTCCTAGACATGAGGTTTCTGTTATTTGAATAATGTTCTTTACATTGTATACATTGTTCATCAATGCTACTTGGAAATCGCCCGATGTAACCATACTCATTATAGCATAGCAGCACGTGAACTTGTAAAATGAGGGAACGGTTTTAAGTTAGAATCTGATCGATTCACACTACGGACTCATTTCACGGACTATTTCAGTCCTGAATGTTGTCACCGCCGATGTTGTATTACGTGGAAACTTTTCTCACGAACTTGTCTCTTCTGGCATAAATCTACCGAAATCGTTAATTTGAATGACTTGCAGCCATGCCTCCTCGCCCTTCAAGATGAAACCACACTCAGAAAAACATCTTATATTCCGTCTGGCTAGCCTCCAACCTGATGGTATGAACATTGATCTCTCTAACTTACGTTAATGCCCCTCCTCCCCTTCTTACTCCTTCCCTTATTTATTTATTTTACACCCCCTTATTTTTCCCCTCTCTGACCCTCTCACAATCACTCCTTGCCTGTTCCTCATCTTCCTCTGGGCTATCATCCCCCTTTCTTTCTCCCTAGGTCTCCTATCCCATGACCCCCCCCCCCTTCTCCGGCTCTGTATCCCTTTTACCAATCACTTTTCCAGCTGTTAGCTTCACCCCACCCCTTCCTGTCTTCTTCTATCATTTTGGATCTCCCCCTCCCCCTCCCTCTTTCAAATCACTGACTATCACTTCAGTTAGTCCTCACAAAGATTCTCGGCCGGAATCGTTGACTGTGCCTCTTCTTATAGATGCTGCCTGGCCTGCTGCGTTCCACCAGCATTAGGTGTGTGTTACTAACATCATTATGTCTTGCTTTCCTATTTTCAAGGGATGTTTACTTTCAAGGCACACAGAAATAATCGTTGAGAAACTTGATAATTAACAGATGCTTTCCAGAAAATTAATACAACAGAACAACACAACGGATGTGTGGATTGGTACGAAACAATCACAGTGTACACAAAGATAGAGAACAGGTGGTTGGAGGGTTCCGAGACGGGGCCAAGTAATAGATATTTTTTTCAACCGGTTTGAATAGGAGGCTTCTGTTCACCCTCTACAGACTATCCAAATTCCTAGCTCATGCCTTGCTTCACCCCACACCTTGTCTGTCTGTCTCCAATGTCACCTTATAACAAATGACTACAGACAGCTGGACTGTTACTTCTAATGGTAAAGAGAGAGAATATTACACTTCATCCATGCAATGCTGCTGGCATGGATGGCATCAGCCCAACCGCATTCACTGTGTGCGATATTCAGCTGGGTGCAGTCATTCAATACATCTTTGATCTGCGCCTCAGTTTGAAGAGGATTCCTGTGCCCAGTTACAGAACCCCAAGAAGACATGGCCCACCACGGCCAGGGACTGCAGGTCAGTGGCACTGATTTCACATGTTATGAAATAATTGGAAAGACTGCCTCTGACACACATCCAGACAATCGTAAATCCATCACTGGAATCCCTCTGCAGTTTTCAAAATGGAGTCCAGTACGGCATTTTTTCCTTGCTTCAACGGGCACACACCGATGTGGACGAGCAGGCAACACAGGGTATCATGTTCCTTGATTTACCCAGTGTTTGCATACCATACTCAGGGGCAAGGGGCTGAAAACTGACGAGAGGTGAATGTATTGGGCTGAATCAACTGCTACTCAACATCTCTAAGACAAAGGACTTCAGGTACGTGAAAATATCCTGCATTCTCATCTCCATCAAGGGAGCAGATGTGGAAATCTTTCCGGACTTCTAGTACCAGGGGGCTCATCTCGACAATTAACGGGCCAAAAAAGACAGAGCCTCGGTACCAGAAAGGATAGGAGAAGAGCCGGCTGTACTTTCTGAGGAGGCTCCAGTCATTCACCATCCGCAGTACTGCTCTGCATACTCAGTGCTGGCCAGCATGCTATTCTACGCTGCAGTCTACTGGGGCGACACGGTGAGAGCAGCTGACGCCAAGGAGATCGTAAGGAAGATTGTTTCTGATAACTACATTCCCTGGTGGTTGTGTCTCAGCCGTGGATTCTGCAGAACCTACGGAGCAATATGAACAATTACTCCCACCCCTCCCTGACATACCGGACAAAGAGAGGAGCAACTTTGGTAGCAGACTGTTTCCACCGAGCTGCACCACTGAACGCCACAGGAGACCCTTCCTCCGTGTTGCTATTCCAATCTACAATTCCTCCCCCTTAATTATATACGTTTATGGTTTCATTGCAAATCGGTAGTGTGCAATATTACTTTTTAATAAGCACATTTAAAATTATATATCTCTGACTAAGTAACCTTGCAACAATAATTTCCTTCGGGATAAATAAAGTGTTGTGTTATATTGTCTTATTTATTCTTACGCTCATATGCTCTTGTACACTAACTAACTGCTGAATAGAAATGTATTCGTGCCACTGCTGTTACCCTGACAACATGTACGAGATAATCCTGGGCACTCTATTGAAGAGATGATCACGTATATCTCAATCATCAGTCGATGCTTGAAAACTTTGGATAAAAATATGTATCGACTGTTTTACATATTCTACTGGAATAGATAAAAGAAAATTACCCTTTATGCCACTTTTTGTTCCCTTGTTATTTCTCTCCGTTAGTAAAGCAACCTGTATCAGAAAGGCCAAGCTCATTCGACAGGTGCTGGTCGAATTTGCAACCATTTTTTTGGTTTAATACGACAGAGGATGTGAAAATGTGTGGTTGAACAATTTTATTAAATGGCGAGGATCGTTAGAAGTGATCTCCATCCAAACAATTAAGACAACCCACCACTGAACTGAGTCTCACCAAGCTATGTCTCACTAGCATTTTTGGGCAGATGTGACCTGTACAAAAAGGATGGGTTGCACCTGAGTCCCAGGGGGACCAATATTCTGGAGGGGAGGTTTGCTAAGGTTACTGGGGAGAGTTTAAACTTGAAATATTAGGGGGTGGGGACCGAAATGAAGAGTCTAGGGAAGAGACGGTTGGCCCACAAATATTGAAAGCTTGGGGACAGTGTGGGAAGGAGGATAGGCAGGTAATAGAGAAGGTACCCGCTAAGACCGACGGTTTGAGATGTGTCCATTTTAACGCAAGGAGCATTGTGAACAAAGCGGATGAGCTTGTAGCGTGGAACAGTAATTGTAGCTATGATGTGGAGGCCATTACCGAAACTTGGCTGGCTCAGGGACAGGAATGGTTACTTCAAATGCCGGGTTTTAGATGTTTCAGAAATAAACTATAAGGCAGGCAAAAGAGGTGGGGGCGTGGCACTGTTGATCACGAATAAGGTCACGGCTGCTGAATAGGTGGACGTCATTGACGAAATGTCTTTGGAGTCTCTGTGTGTGGAGGTTAGGAACAGGAAGGGGTCAATAACTTTAATGGGTGTTTTTATAGGTTGCCTAATAGTAACAGGGATAACAAGGAGCAAATAGGGAAACAGATCCTGGAATGGTGTAATAATAACAGAGTTGTTGCGATGGCACATTTTAATTTCCCAAATATCGATTAGCATCTCCCAAGAGCAAGAGATTTAGATGGGGTAGAGATTGTTAGGTGTGTTCAGGAATGTTTCTTGACACAATATGTAGATACGCCTACAAGAGGAGAGACGGTACTTGATTCGGTAGTGGGAAATGAATATGGTCAGATGTCATATCTCTCAGTGGGAGAGCAATTAGGTGATAATAATCATAATTCTATCTCTTTTACGATAGCATTAGAGAGAGATAGGAACAGGTAAGTTATAAAAGCGTTTAATTGGAGTAAGAGGGATTATGAGGCTATCAGGCAGGAACCAGGAAGCTTAAATTGGGAACAGGTGTTCTCAGGGAAAGGTACGGAAGTAATGTGGCAAATGTTCATGGGATGTTTTTGTGGAGTTCTGCATAGGCATGTTCCAATGAGACAGGGAAGTTATGATAGGGTCCAGGAACCGTGGTGTACAAAGGCTGTAGTAAATGTAGTCAAGAAGGAAAGAAAAGCATAAAAAAGTTTCGGAAATCTCGGTAATATTAGAGATCTAGAAGATAATATGGCTAATAGGAAGGAGCTTAAGAAGGAAATAAGTAGAGCTAAAAGGGGCCATGAGAGCCTTGGCAGGCAGAATTAAGGAAAGCCCCAATGCATTCTACAAATATCTGAAGAGCAAGAGGATAAGACGTGAAGAACAGGACCTTAGAATTGTGACAGAAGTAAAGTATGTATGGTACCTGAAGAAATAGCCGAGATACTTAATGAATACTTTACTTCAGTAATCATTATGGGAAAGGATCGTGGTGATTGTAGTGATGACTTGCAGCGGACTGAAAAACTTGAGCAATTTGATTTTAAGAAAGAGTTTGTCTAGAGCTTTTGGAAAGCATCAAGATAAATAACTCGCCGGGACGGGATGAGATGTACACCAGGCTGCTGTGGGAGGCGAGGAATAAGATTTCTGAGCCTCTGGCGATGATCTTTGCATTATCACTGGGAACAGGTGAGGTTCCGGAGGATATTGTTCCCTTATTCAATAAAGGGAGAAATGATAGCTCAGGCAATTATAGACCAGTGAGTCTTACTTCAGTAGTTGGTGAGTTGATGGTGAAGATCCAGAGAGGCATGATTTATCAACGTTTGGAGAGGTATAATGTTATTAGGAATAGTCAGCATGGATTTGTCAAGGGCTGATCGTGCCTTACGAGCCTGATTGAATTTCTGGAGGACGTGACTAAATTCATTGATTAAGGAAGACCAGTAGATATAGTGTATATGGATTTCAGCGAGGCATTTGATAAAGTGCCCCATGAAAGTTTTATCGAGAAAGTAAGGAGGCATGGGATCCAAGGTGACATTATTTTGTGGATCCAGAACTGGCTTGTCCACAGACGGCAAAGTATGGTTGCAGACGGGTCATATTTTGCATGGTGTACGGTGACCAGTGGTGTGCCTCAGGGATGTGCTCTGGGACCCTTATTCTGGGTGACTTTTATAAATGACCCGGTTGAGGAAGTGGAGGGAAGGGTTAGTAAGTTTGCTGATGACACAGCGGTTGTGGGTGTTGTGGATAGTGTAGACGGCTGTCAGTTATTGCAGGGGACATTGATGGGATGTAAAACTGGGCTGAGAACTGGCAGATGGAGTTCAACTCAGATAAGTGTGAAGTTGTTGATTTTGGTAGGTCAAATATAATGGTAGAATATAGTATTAAGGATAAGATTCTGGGCAGTGTGGAGGTTCAAAGGGATCATAGCGTCCCATACGACGCACAAAGCAGATGCGCAGATTTTCTCTGTGGATAAGAAGGCATACGATGTATTAGCCTTCATCAATCGTTGAATTGAATTTAGGAGCCGAAAGTTAATGTTGCCGATATATAGGATCCTGATCAGACCCCGCTTGGGGTACTGTGCTCAGTTCTGGTCGTCTCACTACAGGAATGATGTGGACACCGTAGAAAGGGAGCAGAGGAAATTTACAATGACTTTGCCTGGATTGGGGAGCATGCCTTATGAAAACAGGTTGAGCGAACTCGGCATTTTCTCCTTGAGCGTCGTAGGACGAGAGGTAACCTGATAGAAGTGTATAAGATGATTAGAGGAATTGATCGTGTGGATAGTCAGAGGGTATTTCCCAGTGTTGAAATGGCTGCCACAAGAGGGCTGAGGTTTTAGGTGCAGAGGGATGCACTACGTTTTTATGCAGAGAGTGATGAGTGCGTGGAATGTGCTGCCGGCAACGGTGGTGTATGCTGATACGATAGGGTCTTTTAAGGGACTTTTGGATAGGTACATAGAACTTAGAAAAATAGAGGGCGATGGGTACCCCTAATTATTTCTAAGGTAAGGAAATGTTTGGCAAAACTTTGTAGGCCGAAGGGCCTGTATTGTGCAGTAGGTTTTCTATGTTTCTGTTATTCCTCTTTCACCTCTTGAATAATCGAACAGCATTGGTTATTTGCTAGTCCTCTGGTAGCACATGTACGTGAGAGAAGTTGTTCCATACTCTGCCTTAAAGATTAATTCGTTTCTTTGGTAGAATCTTAACTTGTTACGGAGGGCAATCTGCTCAAAGTGAGATCGATCTGACTGGAGGACCCTCTCATTATCTCAGCCATTAATATGCATTATATATGTATGTATGTATGTATGTATGTATGTTTGTATGTATGTATGTATGTATGTATTTATGTATGTGTGTATGTATGCATTTATTAACTAATTCATTTACTTGTTATTTTTCTATTCAGAGCACGGTTTACCCCTTTTCGGGTCATTGAGCCGCGCCGACCACCAATTCCCCGACCTAATCTTATTGCAACGTCAGTACAATTGAGAGTAACGAATGAGCCAAACAACTGCTACGTTTTTTGCCTGTGGAGTAAACGGGGGCACCCTGACAAAATCCATATGGTCACAGGGAGAACGCACAAATATTCATTAAACCATCTATCTTTTTTATTGTTTTTTTTTTTCTGAGGCTGCTGTTTGTAGTAAATGTATCCTTGGCCTGCCACAGCTTTAGTGGGTTATTGAAAAAATATATAGCTGGTCTTTTGTTGACATGAATTATGATCCTGAATGATTCGTGTTCATGTTAGATAGAACAGTCTGCCATGTAGTTCCTGCAGACTCTGCAGTCTCAATGCATCGAGACTGCAGAGTCTCAAAATGGAATTTCAAACAGGTGAGTTTAGATATACTGTAATCTCAATCTAAACGACTAGCCCGTCTTCACCAGAAGTCATGCTCAAACTCACTAATTCAACATAATTCTACTTGCATAGCATGTACTGGCAGCATATTATGCCGTAGACTTTCTTGTTGCTTTATCATATTCGATTTACTGGTCACTAAAAAGAGTTAAGTGATATTTTCAAAAAACGCTCAGTACACTGTATTTCTATCCCTACTTAATTATCAGCTGAAAGCATTAACACCCCATGACCATACAAAGCTTCACAATTATACCATATTCGAGGACATGAAATGCGTCAGCAGAAGCGAACTGCAATGGCCATGCTGTTCACATGCCTGAATGGAACCCTCATATTTCGCTACTCCTGAGCACAGGAGCACTGACATGCTCACAGGAACATTATAGGAACTGTGGTATGTGGTGGGGGAGAGCTGTGCGAGGTGGGACGGGGGAGGGGGGCGGGGGTGGGCAGGTGGTTTTTACTACACCGAAAACCGCTTCTAAAGTGCCGGTAATCGACTGGCCCGTTTCAAGAATGCAGTGCTTTTTTCATCGGTTGCCTCGTGTGCCACGGTATCGGTGTCCGGTTTCAGGTACTTCAAGGGTTTTTGACCTGCACATGCAGAAGGCCTCTTTTCCTTTTGCCTCTAGAGTCTTCTCTCCAATCTGAGTTCGCGAGCAGTGCTGAAGAACCATTGGGACAGTGTGTCCAGACGCACTCTTAGCTAAGCATCTGCCTGTCGACTGTTTAGGTTTCAGCCTTTGTGCCTCGGGGACTTCGATATTTGGTGGAATATTTCACTGTTTATACAAAAATGATTAACATGCTTACTCGTAATCAATGTATTCTGTCTCACTCACCAAAACCCTGAGCTTGATTCCACATTACACACCGTTAATTACATAACGATTATATACAGAAAATCTGAAGTCTTAAACACAAAATCCTTGCCAACACACATGAAACAGACATTTTGTGATTGAGCGGCTGCTATAGTTTCTTAATCGTATTGGGTTTTCACTTCCGTACCATCTGTCTACTGTTTGTTTAATGTTTGTAAGACTGACACAATCTTGCTGAGATTCTCACAGCTGCGTGATCTCTCTGTTCACCCGCCGTGATCGCTGAATTTATGATCATGAATTAATAGTCTGCAGTGAGCATCGCAGTGAAAAGTCTGCCACCTACTGTACCGAATCGTGGAATCCATCACTCTCACCAAAACAGATTACTCTGGAAACAGCCTTCCTCCTTACAAGTACGAAGGAATTGTCTCAATCATAAACGATTGAGGTGTACATTTTATTTACTGAACATCCCATTTAGTATAAACACATACTTAACCCAATTTTTCAGCTCCGCCCTGAATTTCCCTCTGTGTTAGGCCGTAGATACACATGTTGGTGCAGGTACTGAGGAACTCCAACATATACTCAAGCTGCTGTAGGATGTAGGCCGGTGAGCTGTAATATCTGTCGGTGTGGGAATAATTTACAGCCTGCCATTTCATTGTGTGTCCGGCATTGGGTGTCCACAGTAAAATGAAATTGGCTGACAGAGCGAACAACAAGATCATTGACTTCCTCCTGCTCTCCACCTCTGCATCCTTCTTATTACATTACTTTTGAGGAGTTCACGAGCGAACTCAACTAGCAGCTAATATGTTTCGAACAGTTATGTATTAAGCAGCAGAATTAAGCAGATGGGTAGGACCGGAGTCACAATACCGTCAAGTACCTGGTAGGCTCTCCAGAAAGGTGACGTAAAACATTCAGCAGCGGCAACGCATCGCCATTGGTCCACGGCAAAGTAGAATGGAAGAGCCCTCGCACAGCTTCCTGCACTCATTGCCGCCACCACCACAGTCGCTGTTCTGTCGACGCAATGTCGCTGCCGCAGGCTTTGCCAGCAGAAGGCAACATAGCAGTAGATTGTGAAAACAGTCCATAATTGCGAGCCGTCGAACAAGAATCAGAGAACAGATCGGAGTTGTGAACAGGAAATTAACGAACCAACAGATAAAATTAATTTGAAGCATTACGACAGCGATGATAAAGGCGATGAAATCTGCTGTCGTCATGGCCACAAGGTAGTGAGTGATCCATTTAGAGAGACCACAGTTTCTGCAGAACAGGATAACCATCGCCCGCAAATTAACTGAAATAACTGATAAAAATCCGGGATAACTTTCCAACTAACGCAGATTGATCAACGTGAATTGACACGAATATAATAAATAATCGTCCGGTTGGCGGCATGCCTGTTGCTGACTGCATTTTTTTTTCCGAATCGCCCTGTATTCAGCCCAGATTCTAACGTTTAATGCGTTTGATGAATTACAAGTAACGCAAATTGCAATGGGAGTGTTTTTGTTATATATTTCAGGTTATCTGAGATTGTTATGTTGCTTTAAATTGACTGACCTCAGTTGAATCTCATTTGCAATAAATATATTTAACTATTTTTTCTAAAAAACATCATGGAGTTGTAATATCAGATGAGCTGGAAGTCGAAGAAACCGACATGTCAGCCGACCTTCATGGATATTCGGGGAAAGCGAGTCACATAACCATTGTTAAAGCGAGATGTTGCTCTTTATTCACTATGTCTTGAAGAATGACGATAGTGAAAGGGGTCATCGAGTGGGACGCGAGAAGCAGAAAGCACAAGAAAAAGAAAATCAGAAGATTAGGGAAACATTTATGGGATGGATATGTCGATGATATGTCCATCAGTTAGAAATTATAAGTAATACCCAACAAGAAAGGTCGTTAAACTCTATATTCATTCAGATGACAAAAATTGAAAATGGAAACAAAGCACAAAGAACGGGTGACGAAGGTATTGAGACAGTTTTTATGCGATGTATTAATCTCAACTTGGGATGCATAGTCAGAGGTGGGGAAGCCACTAGTAGTAGAGACTGATTAGAGCATTAACCTAACGTGTTCAACCTTTCTCTGTAACTTAAGTGCTGAAAACCAGGTAACATCCTAGTAAATCCTCGCTGCACACTCTCTAATTTATTGATATTTTTCCAATAATTCGGTGACCAGAACTGTACACAATATTCCAAATCGGGCCTTACCAATGCCTTGTACAATTTTAACATCACATCCCAACTCCTGTACTCAATGCTCTGATTTATAAAGGCCAGCTTTCCAAAACCCTTCTGCACCACCCTATCTACATGAGACTCCACCTTCAGGGATTTATGCACTGTTATTCCCAGATCTCTCTGTTCCACTGCATTCCTCAATGCCCTACCATGTATGTTCGATTTGCATTGTTCCTGCCAAAACGTGGAACCTCAAACTTCTCAGCATTATGCTCCATCTGCCAACGTTCAGCCCATTCTTCTAACCGGCATAAATCTCCCTGCAAGCTTTGAAAACCCACCTCATTATCCACAACACCTCCTACCTTAGTATCGTCGGCATACTTAGTAATCCAATTTACCACCCCATCATCCAGATGATTTATGTATATTACAAACAACATTGGGCCCAATTCGGATCCCTGAGGCACCCGGCTAGTCACCGGTCTCCATACCGATAAATAATTATCCACCATTACTCTCTGGTATCTCCCATCTACGCACTGTTGAATCCATTTTATTATTCCAGAATTAATACCTAACGACTGAACCTTTTTAACTAACCTACCATGTGGATCTTTGTCAAAGGCCTTGCTGAAGTCCATATAGACTACATCCACTGCCTTACCCTCGTCAACATTCCTCGTAACTTCTTCAAAAAATTCTATAAGGTTTGTCAAACATGACCTTCAACACACAAATCTATGCTGGCTACTCCTAATCACATCCTGTCTATCCAGATGATTATTAATACTATCTCTAAAAATACTTTCCATTAATTTATCCACCACTAATGTCAAACTGACAGGTCTATAATTGCTAGGCTTCCTTCTCGAACCCTTTTTAAACAATGGAACCCCATGAGCAATACGCCAATCCTCCGACACAATCCCCGTTTCTATTGACATCTGAAAGATCTCCGTCAGAGCTCCTGCTATCTCTACACAAACTTCCTTCAAGTTCCTGGGGAATATCCTGTTAGGACCCGGAGATTTATCCACTTTTAAATTTCTTAAAGGCGCTAGTACTTCCACCTCTTTAATTGTCAAAGGTTCCATAACTTCCTTACTCGTTTCCCACATCTTACTCAATTCAATATCCTTCTGCTTAGTGAATACCGATGAGAAGAAATCGTTCAAAATCTCTCCCATCTCCCTCGGCTCCACACATAGCTGACCACCCTGATTCTCTACGGGGCTAATTTTATCCCTCACTATCCTCTTGCTTTTAATATAACTGTAGAAACCTTTTGGATTTACTTTCATTTTTTTTGCCAAACTCACCCCGTATCTTCTTTTAGCTTTTCTAATCTATTTCTTAAGATTCCTTTTACATTCTTAATATTCCTCGAGCAATTCCTTTATTTCATGCTGCCTATATCTATTGTAGACATCCCTCCTTTTCCGACCCAAGTTTCTAATATCCCTTGAAAACCATGGTGCTTTCAAACCTTTAACCTTTCCTTTCAACCTAACAGGAACATAAAGATCTGTACCCTCATAATTTCACCCTTAAATGACCTCCATTTCTCTATTATTTCCGTCCCATAAAACAACTTGAATCAATCCACTCCCTCAAAATCCCTTCTTATCTCCTCAAAGTTAGCCTTTCTCCAATCAAAAATCTCAACTCCAGGAACTGTCCTGTCCTTCTCCATAATTATATTGAAGCTAATCCTATTGTGATCACTGGACCCGAAGTGTTCCACAACACATACTTGTCTCAGCTGACCTATCGCATTCCCTAACAGGAGATCCAACACTGCCCCATCTCTAGTCGGTACTTCTATGTATTGTTGCAAACAACTTTCCTGCACACATTTCACAAACTCTAAACCATCCAGCCCTTTTACAGAATGAGCTTCCCAGACGACGTGTGGAAAATTAAAATCTCCCACAATCACCACCTTGTGTTTACTACAAATATCTGCTATGTCCTTACACATTTGCTCTTCCAACTCACGCTCCCCATTAGGTGGCCTATAATACACTCCTATCAGTGTAACTACTTCATTCCCATTCCTCAATTCCACCAAAATAGTCTCCCTAGAGGAGCTCCCTAATCTATCCTTCCAAAGCACCGCCGTAAGATTTTCTCGGACAAGCAATGCAACACCTCCTCCTCTGGCCGCTCCTACTCTATCACACCTGAAGCAACTAAATCCAGGAATATTTAGATGCCAATCACACCCTTCCTGCAATCATGTTTCACTAATAGCTACAACATCATAATTCCAGGTATCAATCGACGCTTTAAGCTCATCCACCTTTTTTACAATGCTCCTAGCATTAAAATAGATACATTTAAGATACTCTCCACCTCCTCCGCTCTTTTCATCCCTAATAATGCATTAAAATTTATTATCCTTTTCTTTCTTTTCTCCTACATCTTCGGGCTGAGCGCATCCCTTCTTCATCACCTGCCTTTCCTCCCTCAAACATTGTCCACTTACTTGCTCTACTGGTGAACTAACCTCCTCTCCCATAGTTTCCTCAAATTGATCCCCCCCCCCATCCTACCAGTTTAAAGTCTGCCCTGTTGCCCGAGGAAACTTCCCCGCTGGGATATTAGTCCCCCAAGGATTCAAGTGTAACCCGTCCTTCTTGAACAGGTCACACCTGCCCCAGAAGAGGTCCCAATGATCCAGAAACTTGAATCCCTGCCCCCTGCTCCAATCCCTCAGCCACGAATTCATCCTCCACCTAATTCCATTCCTACTCTCACTGTCGCGTGGCACAGACAGTAATCCCGAGATTACTACCTTTGCGGTCCTTCTTCTTAACTGCCTTCCTAACACCCTATAGCCTCGTTTCAGGACCTCTTCCCCTTTCATACCTATGTCATTGGTACCTACATGTACCTCGACCTCTGGCTCCTCACCCTCCCATTTCAGTATATCTTGGACGCGATCAGAAACGTCCCGAACCCTGGCACCAGGGAGACAAACTACCATCCGGGACACCCGATCACCTCCAGAGAACCGTCTGTCTGAACCCCTGACTATCGAGTCCCCTATTACTATGGTCCTCTTTCTTCTATCCCTACCCTTCTGAGCTACAGGGCCGTCCTCTGTTCCGGAGGCCCGGCCACTGTCACTTCCTCCAGGTAGGCTGTCCCCCCCAACAGTACGCAAACATGAGTACTTATTGTTGAGGGGTACAGCCACCGGCGTACTCTCTAGTACCTGCCTCTTCCCCTTCCTGACCGTGGCCCACCTATCTGCCTCCCGTGGCCCCGGAGTGAGCACGTGCCTGTAACCTCTCACTATCACCTCCTCACTCTCCCTGACCAGGCGAAGGTCATCGAGCTGCAGCTCCAGTTCCCTAACTCGGTCCCTCAGGAGCTGCAGTTCGCCGCAACTGGCGCAGATGTGGACGTCCGGGAGGCTCGGAGACTCCAGGATCTCCCACATCCGGCACCGAGAACAACAAGCTGCCATCACTCTCATACTTCCCGAATAACTGAAAATAACAAGGAGAACTAAAAGATAAGCCGACTGTGCCCTCTTCCGCCTAAGCCTTCTGAGCCCAAGCCCGACACTGCTCCTGGCTCACTCCGCTGCCCGCTGCTGAAGCCTGCGTTCTTTTTATATCTTCCCTCCTTCCCAGGCCTCCTTCTTGCGCCTGCGCAGTCCCTCCTCTATGAACTCCGATCTGAGAAGGATTTTGAAAGTGGCCGCCGTCGCACTTCCTCTCAAAGCCTCTTTGACTCTTTCCAAAAGAGATCTATCTCACTCTTTCTCTCCTTTTTATATCTTCCCTCCTTCACAGGCCTCCTTCACGCGCCCGCCCAGTCCCGCCTCTCAGAACTCCGATCTGAGAAGCAATTTGAAAATGGCCGCCGGCGCACTTCCTCTCAAATCCCCGCTGTCTCCTTCCAAAAGAGCAAAATTGTGGGAAGAATATTGTACCTATTTCCTGATGAATGCGAAAACATAACCTAATCTGTTGACCATACACAGAGAAGTGTAAAACAGAATCATAGGGTCAGAGAGGAATTCCACAACTATAACCACACCGGGGTCTGGGGGTCATTTGGGAACATATTTGGTGGACAGAGTCCCCCTTTTACTGACATCGATCTATGAAGTTGATCTTATGATCAAAAAGGGGGACGTGGAAGAAAATTCTGAATATGGCGTTAAAATACTGAATTGTTAACACCCAGCACCTTCTTTTAATTAGCAATATGTCTAGTGTTTGTCTTAATGATTCAGAGAGCTGCAGAGACGAGACGAAGGCAGTAAAAGTCATAACTGTTGTTAGAATCCTCTGGGATGTCAGGTTTCTGACAATCAAAAAGTGTTCTGGTGTGTCCTTCATCTATCAGTTACTAACATATAAACAAGTTTTATCGCCCTTCCATAACTATCTGGATCTCAGGTTTCAATGAACCCTCCTGGATGTAATAAACGTTTTCGCTGGTTTGGGAAAATATCATTGTGCGCGCCTGCAGAGAGAAATCAATCTATGCAAAAAACCAGATGTACAGTGTCATGCAAAGTTTTGGGCACCCCTGGTCAAAATCTCTGTGATTGTGAATAGGTAAGCGAGTAAAAGATGAACTGATTTCCAAAAGGGCAGAAAGTTAACGGTGACAAATTTATTTAATATTTTAAGCAAGATTAAGCTTACTTCCATATTTTACAGTTTCATGTTAAAAATATCATGGACCACGCACACATCAAATGAGGGAGTTCTCAGAAGAGCAGAAGCAGTTTGATCACTCATTTCAACAATAAGAGAAATACAACACAGATTCCTACCACAGATCATGCGGAAAAATGAACTGGAAAAACTCAAACTCTCAGGAAAGATCGAGGGGAGCAAACCTAGAGGAATACCTCGGCTTAGGTACAACAAATGGAAATAGAAGTCATCCAAAGAGAGAGGGATAGATCTATTTGGCAAACCATAGTCACCAACATCCACATCGGATATGGTACCTAGAAAGACACACAGTTCCAAAATAACAAGAAAGGAACAGGACACCCTGCATGGTGAGTACTTAGTAACACCACCTTTGTCAAAAATCAGTTTTTAAACGCTTTCTTTAGCCAGCTAAGAGACTTACAATTCTTGTTTGGGGGACTTTCGCCCATTCTTCCTTGCAAAAGAGTGAGAGTCTTGGTCCGCCTTGCATCCATTGCTCTTTTGAGGTCTTTCCACAGATTTTCGATTCGGGAACTGTGAGGGTCATGGTAACACCTTCAGCCTCTGCCTCCTAACGTAGTCCATTGTGGATACTGAGGTGTGTTTAGGATATTATCCTGTTGCCATCCTCTTTTCATCTTCAGTGTTTTTTTTTTCATTCTTCCCTCTTCCAGTGAAATGTTCCCACTGCCACTGGCTGCAGTACAAGCCCAAAGCATGATGGATTCACTCCCGTGCTTAAAATGAAAAGAGGTGTTCTTTTAATGAAATTCTGCACCCCTTTTTCTCCAAGCATTCCTTTGCTCATTGCAAAATGGCAGTTTTATTTCTTTCAAATGAGAAGCCAGTCTATTTCAGACACGCTGTTCTGTTATTCCATTTGTCAGGAAATGAGGACTATTACATTTGTCTCATCGATTCCATTTTGTTCTCACTACGTAACTGTTTCATCTCTAATAACGGGAATGGTGTTGTTTACAGGAGTGAACATCCGCTCAGCGGTATGTGAGTCCTGAAATCAGAGACATCGCTCTAATAGTCGGAAGATCGCCCAACCACTACCCCTGCTGTCCATGTTTGTCCAGCAACAGTATTTCACCGACGGAGCCCTCGCACACAGCATTTCTGCTCCCCTCTCTCCCTCTCTCTCTCTCTCTCTCTCTGCCTGTCCGTCTCTCTCTCTCTCTCTCTCTCTCTCTCTCTCTCTCTCTCTCTCTCTCTCTCTCTCTCTCTCTCTCTCTCTCTCTCTCTCTCTCTCTCTCTCTCTCTCTCTCTCTATCTCTAAATATATATCATAGTCGGAATTCAGAAAGTTGCAGCTAACGATGTTTCTGTTTTTCACGAACCTCACCCCGTCCCGCCCACTCCCAAATATGTCTTGCAGTTAATTTTACGGCCATTGTGATTCTATCTCGGGGAAAATGCGGACTCTCCAAATGCATCACCCGTTACCTGCTTGGAATGGCGCCAGCAGATCTGATGGTGGTTACTGTTGTTGTTTTGGTGGGACAGACCAACTATATCTACATGTATTCCAGATCCCTGCTCATCACTCCTGTATGCGCCCATGTCCAATTTAATTCAGCGGGGATTTCGCATAAAACATTTTTAAAATGAGCAGCTTTTGCAAATCTTTTATAGGTTCAAATTAACATGTCCCTGGCAGCCCTTAAACCGGAAAATCCATGGAGGATTGCACATGTCATAGAGTTAAGTTAGGAGATTAGGAAATAATTGTTACATTGGTTGAATTACTCCGCACTGTTGCAGAGACTTGATAATCACAGCGGCAGGAATGGCTCCTGGACACTCCCGGTGTCAGATGATCCAAAATGGACAGAATCGAGTAAAATGGAATGATTGGAGTGTCATCGGAACACAGGGAGAGAATGATGATATCAGAGCTGCAGAAAAGGAAGAAACGGTGGAGAGATTGTCTACTGATAGATTGTGAGTAGAACTCAGAAGCTGAGAGGGAGCTATTACTAGTTGGGTAGTATTCTGTTGAGACCACACACCGTACTCCCTATCCCCTCCCGCAAAAAAATACTTACACAGCGAAGAATTGTTGTGGAGATAAATCGGACAAGTGCTATATTAACAACATGTTGTCACGGTCACCTCAAACCATAAAAATTCATTGGCATTTCCTCGCGTTTAACGTTTTAGATATCACAGTATTAGTCAGTTGCGTCCAGAGATGAGTCCTGGCACAATGAGCGGTAGGGCGGACTAGAGAACAGTCTATCCTGGATCCAGTACCAGACAATGACACGTATCAAGTGACAGATCTCTTCGTGGTTCAAACATTCCGTATTTACTATAACCTTAAACCGGTATAAATGCAGACAGTATCGAATGTATTTAGTTCGTGCTATTAGGTTGGAACTTGGGAGCAGCATTTGAGAAATGGTGTGCTCCTTGAAATGCGCAACAGATTGTTCTTAGTAGATTTTTTGCATTGGGTTTCAGTACGAGCTTGTCTCATTGAGGCGACGAACGAAGTGTTGTGTAAATTAACGCTGGTTGATAAAAGATATGGAGCAGCCCGTCAAGAAGAAGAAACAAAGATACTTAAAGGTTAGGCAGTGCTATGGAAAGTCCCAATGCAAACAAGACGGAAAAAAACAATGGACTTATAAACGGACATGAAAAGGCCTTGGAGAGTCGCATTAGGTGCGTGAAGAACAGGTTAGGTCTTCCGTTCATTCACGTACGAATTACTTCTCTTTAGCTTTCAAGTGATCCCACAAATGTCGTGCTCTCGCAATAAATTACATTCTCAACGCATTCAGATCTTAAACTATAGTAGAAGATGACATATTTTATGTGTTGCAAAATTTCCAAGTAATTCGTAATTCTAACCGTACAACTTTTAAGAATTACTTTCCAGTCTGAAGCAAGGGGAAGATAAAGGCTATGTTTCGTCCTCACCTTAACATTCAACATATCTCAATTTTGAAGTCTCCATGTCACAAATCTTCCAATGAATTCGAACTGTCTCACCTTTAATCTCTGAGGATAGGATTGAGATTAACTGAACATTATGCTAGATAGTATCTGGCTGAATAATCCCCATTAACACCGTTGAATTAATAAAGTGGGAAATCACTGATAACTTTCCCTAACACGCATACAATCCAGAACAATTGTGTTCACCCCCTTATTTATTCAGTTAAATTATATTCCTTTAGTGCGATACCTCCCTTATAATTTCACAACTGCACTTTCTTATTCACATGCTATAACCATTCAGTTTTCTGAAGCCTCCATGTTCCGCTATGTGTATGGAGAGAGGGATCAAACAGTAACAAACACTTTCTAGATTCGTCGGTGTTGCGAGACAGTATATCTACACCAAACAGGATTGAAAATGCAGAGGTGAAAAGTCACTTGGGAGTCCTTGTGCAAGATACCGAAAGGTTAACCTACAGATTGAATCGGTTTTGAAGAAGGTGAATGTAATGTTGGCTTTCCCTTCCAGAGTTATAGAATATAAGAGCCGGGATGTGATATTGAAGTTCTATAAGGCACTCCTTAGACCACACTTGGAGTATTGTGTGCAGTTTTATTTTACTGTCATTGGTGAGGGTTCAGAGAAGATTCACAAGTATTATTCCAGGAATGAGGGTTACCGTATGAGGAGTTTGGCAGTTCTTGGGCTGTATTCCCTGTTCAGAAGAATGAGGGGGGATCACATAGAAACATTCCAAATGTTCAAAGGCCCGAACAGTTTACATACGGCAAAGTTATTTCTCATGGTACGGGATACTAGTGCACGACTTCAGGAGTGACGGACGCCCTTTTAGAACTGAAATGCGGAGAAATTACATTATTCAGAGGATGTTAAATATTTGGAATTTATTGCCATGACCGGCTGTGGAGGCCAAGTTATTGAGTATAGTTAAGGCAGAGATTGATAGGTTATTGATTAGCCGGGTCATCAATGGGGTGAAAGCATGGGGTGGGGATCACTAGTTGAAGTGTAACAACCCATGATTGAATGGTGCAGCAGACTCGATGGACCGAACGGACTACTTCTGAACCTATGTGTATTGTCTTATTGACTAATATATGTGAGTTCTGGTTCTAAATTGTCTCGAAATAATATGGATTCATTGATAGGTCTGAAGTAAATGCAGTTGGGTGCTGGCAGCTCATTTGGTTTTACCTGGTTAGCACATGTGCTGGAATCCTATTTTAAAATCCAGAAGTAACTTAGCAGATTTTTAAAATTTACTTCTTTGCGTATCCCTGTATTTTAGGCAGGCTCAAATGTTCAAGATGTAATTCCGCGGCTTTATGTGGCTGCTATGAGTTAGGGACGTAGGATAAACTCAGATGGAAACAACATCTCATCAATTTCCTTTCCTCTGCGGTACCTAGACGGTGTCCTGCTTTCCCGTGATCAGTTACCTGTAACAACTCACTGTAATCATCCACGGGCACTGAGGTCCCAACATCCTCAGCAACATCCCTCATATTCTGAAGTTCTTACAGATGTAGTGCATATTATATCCTTGTTTCAGTTTCATGATCCTTTGCATCTTCTCTCTGTTCGAAAATGGGGAACGGGTGCCGCAACAGTGGAGCTGTGTTGTTTCTGTGTTATGCTGGCAGGAGATGTTCGGAAATCGGCCGCCTATTATCGTCATAACCACACGGAGATGCGTTACCACGTCCATCGTTAATGTGTCCTCCTATGTCAGACCCAAAAGCCCATATTGTATCCGACTGAATGGGCAAGGTGATCCTCCAGCTTGTCTCTCCGCTTCAGATATCTCATGTGATCTTTTTTTTTTCAGATAATGATTTCAGCAGTACATTTGTCATGTGTTTAAATCAGTGCACTATTTGCTCAATCCTTCCACTTCGATACAAGCTAATGAGTTGCTCATCATTCAATCTTTTTTAACACTTTTTACTGAACTGATTCACATGCATCATTTCTCCGTTCCGCGCATCCATCCTTCTCTGAAATATGTTACCTACTCTTTAAGGGGGGCAACTTCTCTTCAAGCCGGTTCACCACATCATGGAACGCTAGATTGCATCTTCTAATCAGCCCGCTCTGCTTTAGCTTGCTGGCGACATTCTACCCAATCCTGCACTAACCACCCCTCTGCTCTGGCTTTGTTTATATTCCACACCGCACACCACCCATGAGTAATCATTCAAATCGTTATCACGGTGTAATAATTTTTCTTCATCCCTCCATGACAGCATACTTTCCACACTGGCGACAATTACTCATTATATACCTCTCCATCAGACTGTTAACAAAAAAAAAAAACATCTGAGTGTGATGTGATTGTTATGGGTGACTTTAAATACTCAAAGTGGGAGAGCCAGTGACGAATGGATCACATGAAAGCGAATTCACTGAGAGATTGAATGATTGTTTTCTGACGAGGTATGTTAATGCACCAAAAAAGATGAAAGTCCTGTCTAGATTTGATATGATTTGACAATCAGGGTAAAATTTTGAGTACGGAGGTTGTTGAGCCTGAAGGAACAATTGATCATAACATTGGTCGTCTCGAAGTTTTTTGGGGGCCATTAAACCAAATCCATTAAATTGAATTTCGGAAAGGCAGAGCTTGTGCAAATGTGGCTGTGACATTAAAAGGCATACTGGGCGTTGAGCCAGTTGTGCTACTATGGGGCTATTTCAAAGACGGAATACACGCAAAGCAGGAGACTTTGATACCTCAGGTCGGAGAATTACTATAAGCAACAGATCAAAGTTCAATGTTCAACGTAAAATTTATTACCAGGCTACTTGCATCTCACCACATACACCTTGAGATTTTTTTTCGGTTTACATACTTAACATATTTATAGAAGAATATATGGATGTATAAAAACAAAAATAAACTTTGAACACGATTCAGATATGTAAAGAATACGGAAATAATAGTACTGATGTTAACCGTCGGGCATATCAAAGATATGAGAGCTTCAGTCAAGAGGGACATTAGGTATACTAAGATCGACTTCATAGAGATATTTCAAATGATTCTGTGGTAAAGGAAAAGACAAGGAGGAAGTTCTGTGTATTAGAATAATAGTGAGGTGTTAAAGTATGCAGAGAAGAACATAGCAGTACCCGTAACTGATATTTTTGTAAAGCGTTCATCTGCGAAGAGGATAGCAATATGACAGCAAGCGTAGAGAAAAGTGGCTACCCTGCTGACGGAGGCCTCCGGCGCCTCTGTCATCTATTCCTCTCTTACTTTTCTGATCGGATCCCCAAATGAGGGAGGGGCGCGTTATACGAGACATTCGGCGACCTCAACGATCAGATGTGGTGTCTGGCTCCTTTGAACACTTGGACGCCGGCGAGGGGGAATCTCCTCAGCCGTTTGAATGTAACCCCTCCTCTCAGACCACACTCCCCCTCCCCTACGTCGCAAACAACTCAGTTGCTTCGCTGGACGGAATACGTAGACAGACAATTTTTCCTGAAGCTTGTTCCAAAACACCATCATAAGCTTTATTGGGTTCCCTGTAGTGTCGGAAATACCTTCTGGCGCTTTCATGTAGCACACAAAGGTAGAAAATGGGTTCTGTTTCTTTACAAATCTCATTAGGTCAGCCGATGGCCCACTCACACTTACAATCAATCGCTGAATTTTTACGTCATCAGAGCACTGCCCCTTATCTAGAATCTGAGGTCTGCACTACCCAAATCTCATACTCCTCTTTCGCTTTAGGGCTGAACTTCATTCCTGAGAACATTGTCATCTAAACTGGCTAGGATTCTCCGTGTGTGCAAGGGGTTATTTAGTTGCCAAAAGTAATGGCTGATACTAACTCAGAATTTTCACTGAATCAGGGGAGTCATTAGACATTTAAAACCAGGCTGCTCCTTCCCCGCCCTCCGACTCTTCCTCCTTCCGGAAATTATGGACAGCCCATCACCCATACAATCCTGTCCAATTTCTCCTTGGGCCCCAATAGTTCCAGAGAGTTACACGGCCATTAGGTCAGCGCTGGTTTGAATTAGAACAAAACCTCTGTTCGTCATTTTAATCAAACCGCTCCACAACTTTAACTTTTTTTCTACTGCTTTAACGTACTGAATGTTCGGGAAAAAAAATGGCAAAACGAATGTGTTCCCCACTCAACCCATATGTATTCGTCACCGTTAACCCCGTCGATTCGCAGCACCGATCAATCCATTCACATCTATGAACACTTCACCGGACAATAGCTTAACTCAGAATGAAACACACAACCCACTGCTTCGATGTTCAGGGCAATCAGACAGGTTGGAACCAAATCGAATGGCGGTCGACACCCACACAATAGGCGCCCATGGATTCCCCGGCTGGATAAGTCTGGGGAAAGCACACTGCAGACGATTAAATGAGTTACATTTATGCAACTTAACACAACTAAAGAATTAGTAAACAATAACAAAAAGGAAAGTGCTCATTTAATTAAATACTCGAACGTGCACAAGTTAGAGCTGATCTTGAACTTCTCTGTCAGTCACGCGTTGGACCCTCGGTCTGTCTGGAAGCTCAGACCACCTCTCTAGCAATCGATCTCAAACAAACGGGCCTGCGACTGGATCGTATGCTACGAACAGTCCTCTCCAGGGTCTTCTCTCTTCATCTCCCGCCGAACCAAAAAAAAAAAAAGAAGCTCCAGCTTAATGCCCATCAGGAAGAAAACCTCCCTATAACTGGACGACACAGATTACACATAATCTCTTATCTTCAACGATAACTTACCAGGCTGAGCGCAGAACAAACTGTTCTTACAGCGCTGCTGAATGAAATACCTACAGCATTACAGTAAAGATGCGAATCAGTACCTATAAAGAAAACAAAATACCGATTCCTCACACTCACATATCTATGCATTCACCACATTTGAGCGCACAATCCTAAATCATTGCACAGGCCCACATCTGTGTGCACCACGTATTCGCCGAGTATTCGGGGTTCACAAAATTCAGTCTGAGAACTGTTGGTTCACAAAATAATGAGCACGGCAGGATTCTTCTTTGTCCGCTAAATATCAATTTGTAAACAGAATTGGAAGACACGTCTGACCCCTAACTTCCCTCCCTGTTGTCACACACACACGCACACACACACACGCACACACACACACACACACACACACACACACACACACACACACACACACACACACACACACACACACACACACAGTGGCAGTGTTCAGACGACCACGGTGCTGATGCTCATTAATTATAAGAATATGTATGGCCTATCAGACTCTGAACAGATGTAAAATGCTCGACAGTATACAGTCTCGAGAATTGAGGACGCATTGGCCTTGCTGAGTGGTGCAAAGTTGTTCCGTGTTCAGGATAAAGGAGTGGGGATTATCATGATTGAAGCTGCCACGGCACTCATATATCTCCAGGGATTCCTCCAGTTTGAGAAGATGCCCGGGGCATAGCGGTAGCCGCTGCGGATTTTCGAGTGTGTCACGGACAAAAAGATGGTGGGGGATATGGACTTGTTGAGATGCTGGTGTATCTCGATGACCTCCTAGTGTTTGGTTCCACGTTGCAGGGACATGAAAGGAGGCTACTGAAAGTGCTGGGTCGCCTGAAAGCTGAAGGGCTAAAACGTTTCCTGGAAAAGTGCCAATTCTGTGAGATATCTGTCAACTACTCTGGGCACGTAGTCACATGGAATGGAGTAGATGGCTCAGCCTAAGATACAGGAGGTGACCACCTGGCCAGGGCCTCATACTCTGAGCGCACTGCGCCCTTTCCTTGGATTCCGAGGGTGCAATCGGAGGATCGTGTAGGACTGCACTAAATGGGAATGGAGGGGAGGACGAGAGTAGAGAATGGCAAAGATTATTTTAGCCATCTGGAGCATTTTGGAGCGAGATGGGATGCGACACGTGAAGAGGCCTTTCAGTCGCTGAAGGAGCTGCTGAAGAAACCGCCTGTGTTGGCTTTTGAAGCTCTGTACTGCATACGGATTGCAGCAGACAGGGCGTAATCAGCTTTCTGTATCAGGATTAGGGCTGACGGTTGAGAGCTGTTACGCTTCTCAGCTGGAGTCTGCCAGTCTCTGAGTAAAGCAAGTTGGAGGTCCTGGCATTGTAATACGATGTGGTGGGTAAGTTACGGGACGACCTCTATGGTGCCAAGGTTGCGGTAATGACGGAAGTTCATCCCTTCATATACATTCTGAAATTTTAGAAATTGGATTCCACAGGCCACCAGCGATTGGTGGCATTGATTGCTGAAGTCTTCAGCCTGTATTACCGGAGGAGAAGTAGGAACACTGACAATGATGCGATGTCCCGACATCCTCCTCAAGAGCTGGACAGTGACGGAGAGTGACAGATTTCTATCACGGTGGAGACAGTGCAAAGTCAATTGCAGGATCGAACGGTAGATCTTTTCGGAGCTTCTGACGTGCCATTCCACAAGCTTGTTGAAAACCGTCTGCTCAGAAGGCAAAACAATTGCGGAACTGAGTCCCAGGTAAGAAGCAACTCTTCAGCGACAAGCGGTCATCAGTGCTACTTAGTCAGCGGTTGCGAAGTAGGACACGGCCCAAACGGATAGAACGAACCACTCTGCACTGTTTCAATTACTGAGAGAATAGCCTACATTGTTGTTGAACAAGGGCATTTTAGGTGGGGGCGGGGGTCATTCATGATGAAGTTTTGGAGGATCGTGTCAATGATTGAGTTGAGTTACTTTTCAAACTTACGCAACGTATTTCGATCCTGTGTAGTGGCCGGCCCCACCCCAACCCCCGCCGTGCAACACCAGGATGCAGCCAGTCAGCTGCTCTCGACGGTGCATCTGTAGAGGCTTTTGTGAGCTGCAGGTGACAAAAGCAAATATCATCAAACTCCGAAAGAGATGCAGCCGTTATTTTGACATCTTTATGGCTACATTGAGAATAAGCTATTCCTCAGAGATATTGACGCCGAGGAACTTGAAATTGTTCACTCTCTCCACTTCTGATCACTCGATGTGGATTGTTTTGTGTTCTCTTGTTCTACCCATCTTGAAGTCCACAGTGAGTTCTTTGGTCTAACTAACATTACGTGTAAGGCGGTTGCTGCGACACCACTCCACCACCTGGTACATCTCGTTGCTGTACGTCCTATCGTCACCATCTGAGATTCTGCCAGCAGTAGCTGTATCATAAGTAGGATTCTAAATTGCATTTGAGCTATGCTTAGTGATACAATCACACACACACACACACACACACACACACACACACACATAAATAACTCTCTATCTGTCATTCTTTAATTTATTTCCAGACATTCTGCATCCATTCATTTCTCAATTTAGAGTATTTTTTTATATTTAACCGCTCAGTCTATTCCTTTGCAGATTGAAACATTTCTCCTCAAATTTCATGAGACCTCTGGCAGTTCTGAGATGCTAAAAGACAGTGACATCAATTAAACCGCACAATTCAGGGGAATCTCAGCACAGTTTTTTTTCAGCGCTTTCTGTGTTTTGCCTTGAATTTCCAGGATCTGCAGAATTTCCTACGACTGTACATCAGCAACGTGGTGGTCTGACCGCTGCCATCCCGACCGTCTTCTAGCTATTCTATCTCTGTTTGCACCTCTCCCTCTCTCTCTCTCTCTCTCTCTCTCTCTCTCTCTCTCTCTCTCTCTCTCTCTCTCTCTCTCTCTCTCTCTCTCTCTCTCTCTCTCTCTCTCTCTCTCTCTCTCTCTCCTGTAATTTTATGAGGATGTACCTATGAAAATGGACAAGGGAGAGCACGTGGATGTAGTGTGCCTGGATTTTCAGAAATCTTTTGATAACGTCCCACATAGGAGATTAGTGGGCAAAATTAGGGCACATGGTATTGCGGGCAGAGTACTGACATGGATTGAAAATTGGCTGGCTGACAGGAAACAAAGAGTAGCATTTAACGGGTCCCTTCGGAATGGCAGGATGTGACCAGTGGGGTACCGCAAGATCCGGTACTGGGACCGCAGCAGTTTACAATATGTTTTTTATGATTTAGATTAAGGGATTAAAAGAAACATTAGCAAATTTGCCGATGACTCAAAGCTGGGTGTCAATGTGAAATATCAGATGGATGTTATGAGAATGCAGGGTGACGTGGACAGACTAGGTGAGCGGGTAAATGTGTGTCAGATGCAGTTTAACGTAGGTAAATGAGAGGTTATCCACTTTGGTGGCAAGAACAGGAAGACAGTTTACTATCAAAATGGAATCAAGTTAGGAAAAGGGGAAGCACAAGGAGATCGATGTGCTCTTGTAGAACGGTCAATGAAAGCAAGCATGCAGTTCCAGCAGGCAGTGACGAAAGCTAATGGCATTCCGGCCTTCATAACAAGAGTGTAGGAGTAAAGAGGAACTTCTGCAGCTCTACAGGGCCCTGGTGAGACCCCACCCGGAGTATTGTGTGCAGTTGTGGTCTCCAAATTTGAGAAAGGACATTCTTGCTATTGAGGGAGTGCAGCATAGGTTCACAAGGTTCCCGATGATGTGTGAGTCCAGAACTAGAGGCCTCAGTTTAAGAATAAGGGGTAGGCCATTTAGAACGGAGATGCGTAAAAACTTTTCACCCAGAGAGTGGTGGATATGTGGAATGCTCTGCCCCAGAAGGCAGTGAAGACCAAGTCTCTGGATGCATTCAAGAGAGAGAGTTAGATAGAGCTCTTATAGATAGCGGGGTCATGGGGAGAGGGCAGGAACGAAGTACCGATTGTGTCTGATCAGCCATGATCACAGTGAATGGCGGTACTGGCTAGAACGGCCTAATGACCTACTCCTGCACCTATTGTCTACTGTGTACTCTCTCTCCCTCCCCCCCCCTCTCTCTCTCTCGCACTCTCTTTTTAGAGCGGTTTGGTGGCTGAGGGAGTTGAAGGACTGAAGGACAGTTCAAAATGGGTAACCACAGGGATAGCAGTAACGGACAGAAAAAGAAAACATACATGAAATCTGCAAATCGATTACAAAGCTCAATCGTTGTAATTAGATTCCCGACATTATTTTCACCAGATGAGTAATGCTGATGCAAAGCCCATGTATATTTTATCTACTTGTTTATAATCGGACCAATATCTCCGCGAGATACAATGTTGTCGTATTATTATCTATGTTCAAGTAACTGTAACAAATCATTTCAGGTAGTGGTATCTCTGGAGACCGATCCTCTGTATAAAAAGGAACGTTTTGAATTCATCAGCTGTCTGCCGGAGTTGTGAATTCGGGAAGAACAGAGTCACATATTCTCACTGAAATGGTATATCCAGTGATCTTGCGGATAAGCGAAATTTACTATCCTTTTATTTCAGCATTTGGAGTTCCCAGTAAGTCGGAGTGTCATTTGCCGTGCGTAAGAATTGCAGTTTACATCGAACGTTGTGATTGTTTCTGTCGCTTGTTTCCACTGTCACCAGTCCACTCCCAGTGTCCGGAATGAAAACACTTGGACTGTGGATTGTGGGATCTGCATCTGAAAAACGAAACGCTGCAGGTGTTCAGCGGATCGGCAACCATCAGCGGAATTCAGAGGATCCAGCTGTTTGTCATCGATAATGTGAATTTCGGGCTTCTGTTCTTTTGGTCTTGTAATAGCTATTCTACATTTACACACATTGTGTTTATTAATTGATTGTCTGCATTTGTATGTGAGCGGTTATCTGAATTATGTTATAGACATCAGGCTATGGCAACGAGCTTGCTGCTGGACCTTGGGACCCTCTGCCCTGTCTCCCTGTGATGGATTTAGTGGGAGGAATCATGTCTCTTTGCGATGTTGTGTCAGAACTGCGTTTTATCTGTTGGAATCAGTCAATGATCTGATGCAACGTGAGTGAGTTGGCAATCCTGGAATAGGAAACAAAAACGGAAAAGGCTAGAAGCACGAAGCCACAAGAAACATGGAAACATAGAAAATAGGTGCAGGAGTAGGCCATTCGGCCCCTCGAGCCTGCATGATCATGGCTGATCAACCAACTCAGAACCCTGTACCTGCTTTCTCTCCATTCACGCTGATCCCTTTTGCCACAAGGGCCATATCTAACTTCCTTTTAAATATAGCCAATGAACCGGCCTCAACTGCCTCCTGTGGCAGATAATTTCATAGATTCAGCACTCTCTGTGTGAAGAGGTTCTTCCGCATCTCGTTCCCAAGAGGCTTCCCCTTTATCCTTAAACTGTGACCCCTCGTACTGGACTTCCCCAATACCGTAAACAATCTTCCAGCATCTAGCCTATCGAATCTTTTTAGAATTTTATACGTTTCAATAAGATCCCTCCTCAATATTCTAAATTCTAGTGAGTATAAGCCTAGACGATCCAGTCTTTCTTCATATAAAAGTGATACAAGGAACTGTATGGAAAGAGAAACCAGTTAACACTTATGTCAAGGATCTCTCTGAGAACAGTTCTGAGAAATGACACATATCCCTTTTGTCTGGATGCGCGTTTCCAGCATTTCCTGTTTTCGGTCCGGCCTTCGGTTGCCTTGTCACTGACAAGGAGCCACATTGACGTTGATGATTGCCATCAGCATTCGGATTTATTCGTTTCATCCGTACGAGATGCTGAAGGCGGCGGTGGAAAATGATCGTATTTACTCTGAGGAATCTTTAGTTTTCCGCTAACACTTCACAATTCCGCCATCAGTAAGAAAAGGGTATGAAGACCATATTGACTATTTTATTGTGTAAATTCCATGCATGTTTCCGGCAGCTCTGCTCCTCCCTCAATACTTCAACCGCTGAATGAATCTATGAGGTGGAAATATGACAGGATCGCACCAAACAGCTGCATTGGCTTCTGCTCAGTATTTTCACAACTTGCTGTTCCCTCTCTCTCTTCCAGCGAACCTGGTGGCGATTGTGATCCTGTCCCGGGGGAAATGCGGACTCTCCAAATGTGTCACTCGCTACATGGTGGGAATGGCAGCGGCCGATCTCATTGTTATTATCTCCGATCCACTGTTGTGGGGGACTGCTAAAACGTATTTTCCCGGTTCATTCCTGGACATCACTCCTGTGTGCAGACTCCATATTTGGTTGATTTTTGCGAGCACTGCGACCTCCGTCTGGCTGACTGTCGCTTTCACCGTCGATCGATTTGTGGCTATTTGCTGTGAGAAGCTGAAAACAAAATATTGCACCGAGAGAACGGCGGCTGTGGTTATCGGGACAGTGAGTGTGCTGGCCTGTTTGGAGAGTGTCCCCTGGAGCTTTACATTGGAGCATGTTCTAATAATTAATGGTGTTCACTGGTATTGTACTCACAGTCCGAGCTTCAATAATTCTCCCTCCTGGGCAGCATTTGAGTTGTTACACCGGATTTTAACCCCTTGTGTCGCATTCTTTTTGATTTTGCTGTTCAATGTTCTGACTGTCAGAAGGATTTTAACGGCCAGTCGTGCCCGCAGGGGGCTGAAGGGACAAAAGAGCGGACAGAATGACAAAGACAGGGAGATGGAGAACCGACGGAAGGCCATCGTTCTACTCTTCAGCATTACCGGTAGTTTCATATTGCTGTGGATAACACAGGTGGTATTTTATATCTATCAACGGATTTCAATGAGTTTTGTGTATTCTGTCACCGATCCCCGTTACATCACTGAAACGACAGCGGGGATGCTACAGGTTCTCAGCTCCTGCACCAACACGTGGATTTACGCCCTGACCCAGAGCAAATTTCGAGAGGAACTGAAGAAAGGGGTGACATACCCGCTGATTCGGATTTTGAAACTCAGTAATCGTTATAAATAAATGTTGTGATGTATTTCATTTTGAGCTGCTTTCATGTTAAATTTTCTATTCTCTTACTTGTGGGAATAAACAAGATCAGGCCTGATGAATGGTGTCTGCCGGAATTGTGTTCTCCCTGGTTGCTGCCTGGTCCACTGAGTTCCTGCAGCATTTTGAGTTTGTTCTCTTACTGTAACATAACAGCTGCTTACAGCTGTTCCCCACAACTCACTGGCCTCAGCATCCCAGAGCCATCCTCGTTACGTCTCACCTCCCGGATCGATTACATTGATTTTTGAGCAAACCTGTAATCCCTGGTTCCTGGTTCTGGAAAAAAAGGGGCTTGTAAGCCGCCTCTTTTGCTTTCAGTTTCTGACTTCATTTGTCAACCATGGTATTGTCCTCCTTCCGTTCGAAAATTTCATCTTATTTGGAATAAGCCATTGATGCTCTGCTGTCCTTCCTACTAGGTTTTCTTCCCAGTCACCCTTGGTCGGTTCCCTGCTCACGTTATTGTAATTTACCTTATTCCACTGAAATACCGACACATAGGAATTCAGTTCCTTCTTCCATTCAAATTTCAAAGTGAATAAGAACATATTGTGAATATTACTTAAGTGTTCCTTAACCTTAACCTCTTTATCACCTTCGGATCGTTGAACAACACCCTATCTACCACAATAGATCCCCGAGTAGGCTTAACAACAAGCTGTTCTAAAATGCCACTCTCAGACATCCTGCAAGTTCTCCGTCTTGAGGTCCAGTACTGGCCTGGTTTTCCCAATCCAGCTTCATGTTCAACTCCCTAACAATTATCGTCACTTTGGTCTTCCGCTATAATTTGTACTCCACACCTCAGCAGTTGTTTGGATGCCTGATGACAACTGCCATTGGGGTCGTTTTACCCTTGTCCTTTGTTAAATCAACCCATAGGGTTCTCTACACATCCTGTCCCTATGTCATCCCTTTCTAATGATTTAATATACTTATACAAATTGCCAGACCACACCCTCTGCCTATTAATTAACTTTCCTATACACAGTATATCCTTGAACGTTCAGCACGCCCCCTGGGGCTTTACATTGGAGCATATTGTAATAATTGACGGTGTTCCCTGGTATTGTGTGATTACATCGAGCTGCAAACACTCTCCATCATGTGCAGCATTTAAAATGTTTCACCGCATTTTAACCCCTTGTGTCCCATTCCTTCTGATTTTGCTGTTGAATATTCTGATTGTCAGGTGGATTCTAGCAGCCAGTCGAGCCCGCAGGCGGCTCCGGGGACAAAAGAGTGGAGAGAATGACAAGGATCAGAAGATGGGAGAAACGACGCAAGTACATCGTTTTGCTCTTCAGCGTAACCGGTAGTTTCATATTGCTGTGCATAACACAGGTGATATTTGATATCTATCAACGGATTTCAATGAGCTTTGATTATTCTGTCACAGATCCCCGTTACAGCACAGAGCACACAGCGGCGATGCTACAGGTTCTCAGTTCCTGCACCAACACGTGTATTTACGCCCTGACACAGACCAAATTCCGAGAAGAACTTAAAAATGCGGTGAAATACGTAATCAATCGGTTTTGAAACTCCAGAAAGGTTAGAAATAAATGCTGTAAGTTATTTTGGTTCAGCTGCCTTCATGCTCCCTTCTCTATTCCTCCACGTGTGTAAATGGAAACAATGTGATGACAGATCATGCTCTAGATAATCTGCAGATGCTCGAAATACGGAAGAACACACGCAATTTGATCGTCCTGATGAATGTTGTCGGCCGGAAACGCCGACTGTTTACTCTTTCTCCTGTTTACTGTTGGTCTGCTGAGATCTCTCAGAGCAACAGAACAGGTGTTTACAGCTGACCCCAACTGTATCACTGGCCTCAGCAGCGCAGGGACCTCATCCCCCTCTAGGATTAAATAGAAACGTCAGGCGAACCTGTTATCCCCGCTTCCCAGTTCTTAAATGAGAAACTGTCTGATCCTTGACTATAGTTTTGCTCGTGACAACCATTGCTGCTCCGCATAACCGGTCTTTCCCTTCACGCTCTTTTTCTCTAGCTGTTGGTTCTCCTTCTCTCTACCTTGAATTATCTTCCAGCAACAGAACTTTCACGAGAATGTGCTATTTCCTTTGCTAGTATCTGTGAGATACCATATTAATTTTAGTGTTCTCGCTCAGGTGTAACAGAACGCTGAACTAAACACCGTGGTAAACCGTAGTCAATGAAAACAGGATAGCAGTAAGATTAACCGTTTACTGTTCACTCTTCCACATTAACGTATGGTGAAAACTGTTGATAAAACAATACAAGATGTGTACAGTATTTGTTTCCTTCTTGATATCACATTTACATCGTAAAATCTTGCAAAAGTAATCTTCAACTACATTACATGAAAATGCAGCATACATTCAGAATCTACCTACGCGATTGACTGCTATAAATACACTTCAACACAAACTATACGCAATTCTTTAACTAGCGAAAACATAGACCTT
Organism: Hypanus sabinus; assembly: GCF_030144855.1. NCBI lineage: Eukaryota > Metazoa > Chordata > Chondrichthyes > Myliobatiformes > Dasyatidae > Hypanus > Hypanus sabinus. The sequence goes on from NW_026779890.1 coordinate 39,310, forward strand.
ATCAACCGTCATTACTTTTAACAGAATCAGCGCTAACATTTTAATTCAACATATCGATTATCTCATGAACTTACGGCGTTGCTTCACTATGTTTCTATTGCGTAGAAAAACAACTTTTCTTGCGCTGATCCTGCACATGTGAGCCCCCTCCTTCCCGTTTCTCCAAACCGGTATTTTCCCACCAGACGCGGCGAAACCGGGTGTGACGTCATCGCATGCCGCGATATATCACAGACAGCGAATTTACTTTAAACAATCCTAACTTTAACTAAAAAATGCTAACAAACGAATTACTAAAGCGAAGATATTATAAACTAAACAAATGTCATAAAGGCAACACAGTAACAAATTCTCCAGTATAAGACTACCATGTAGCCGGAGTCAAAAAACAATCCTGTCTCTAATAAGCTCATCTCTCATAATTCCAAAAACATAGTCGTCAGACGGGGTACACACTGCTGTATAGATATCATTTAGGCTTCGCGGAGATATTATATGTCACATGACAGAGTTCGGAGAATACGCTGAACTGACAGAATGTTCGAGAATCTTGTATATCAGAGGTGGTTGTTGTTTGCTGCTGTACATTGAAGTTCTCGTTATGTTCCTCCAGAATGTGTGTCTTTATGTGTAATCCACGGTACGTATAAAGACACAATATGGTGACAGAAGTTATTCTGCAAGAATAATTCGATTCGCTCACTCGGGAGAAGCGAAGGAAACCGAAATAAAGGAATGATAACTTTTAATTGTTTGCTACCAGTTTTAAGAATGGAAGTTTTGAAACCCGTACCAATGCTTCAGCTGACTGGAAATGTAGCTGATAACTGGAGACAATTCAAACAGCGTTTTGAATTTTATTTATGACCGATCGGAGTAGAAATTGAAATGGGGAAAAAAAACAAAGCAGCAACTCTTTTCCACGTGATTCGGGATGACGTAGTTGAGCTAGGAAATCATTTTAAATCTGAGATCGGAGATACTTTGAATCTAAAAGCGATAATCGACAATTTTGAAGCATTTTGTATACTGAAGTGCAGTGTGACGTATGAAAGGTATAAATTCTTTACATGCAAGCAGAAAGCTGGTTAAACGATTGATCAATTTGTTCCAGAGTTGAGAAAACTCAGTAAAAGCAGAGCTGACGGACTCTCTCGTTAAAGACAGAATTGTTTGCGGCATTCTGGATAATGTTCTGACAGAAAGTGTCTTAAGAGGCAGGGAGAGCAGTCGGATGTCTTGGTCCATGTAGGGACTAATGACGTGGTTAGGAAGAGTGATGAAGTCCTGAAAGTTGAGTTTAGGGAGCTAGTTGCCAAGTTAAAGGACAGGAAATCCAGGATAGCAATCTCAGGATTGCTACAAGTGCCACGTGTAGGTGGGTTTAGAAATAGTAAGACAGTGCAGATCAACACGTGGCTGAAGACATGGTGCAGGAGGGAGGGCTTCAAATTTATAGATAATTGTTCAGTTTTCAAAGGAAGGTAGGACCTGTTCCGGCTGCACAGTTTACATCTGAACCATCTAACCATACAAATATATAACCAGAAAACCATACAACAATTACAGCACAGAAACAGGCCACCTCCGCCCTTCTAGACCTTGCCTACGTTTACACTCACCTAGACCCAGTGGCCCGCACTCAGCCCATCACCCTCCATTCCTTTCCTGTCCATATACCTGTCCAACTTTAATTTAAATGACAATACCGAACCTGCCACTGCTACTTCTGCTGGAAGCTCATTTCACACAGCTAAACTGGAGGGGGACAAATATTCTTGCAGGTAGATTTGATAGAGAGGCTGCAGTGGATTTAAACTAGACACGAGGGGGAGGGGAACCAGAGTGTAGGAACAGCTGTATGGAAGAAGGAAAAAAAAGACAGTAATTCTCTTTGTACTGGTAGAGATAAACAGAGAGGAAGAGTTGGAGAATTTCTTAAATGCATTTATTTTAATGCCAGGAGCATTGTAAGAAAAGTGGGTGAGCTAAGAGCATGGATTGATACCTGGAAATATGATGTTGTGGGTATTAGTGAAACATGGCTGCAGAAGGGGTGTGGTTGGCTACTAAATATTCCTGGACTTTGTTGCTTCCGGTGTGATAGAATTGGAGGGACAAGAGGGGGAGGAGTTTTGTTGCTTGTCAGAGTAAATGTACAGCGGAGCTCTGTCAGGATAGATTAGAGGGTATGTTTAGGGAGGCTATTTGGGTGGATTGGGACAACCTGTTCTATGGGAAGGATGTAAGAGAGAAATGGAGTTAATTTAAAGGAGAAATTTTGAGGGTACAGAATCTTTATGTTCCTGTTAGGTTGAAAGGAAAGGTTAAAAGTTTGAGACAGCCATGGTTTTCAAGGGATATTGGAAGCTTGGTTTAGAAAAAGGGAGATATCTACAATAAATATAGGAGGCATGGAGTAACTGAGGTGCTAGAGGAATATAAAGAAAGTAAGAAGACTCTTAAGAAGGAAATAAGAAAAGCTAAAAGTAGATACGTGGTTGTTTTGGCAAGTAAGATGAAAATAAAGCCGAAGAGTTTCTACAGTTATATTAATAGCAAAAGGATAGTGAAGGATAAAACTGGTCCCTTAGAGAATCAGTGTGGACAGCTATGTGTGGAGCCGAAAGAGATGGGGGAGCTTTTGAACTATTTATTCTCTTCGGTATTCACTAAGCAGAAGAAAATTGAATTGCGAAAGGTAAGGGGAACACGTAGGGAAGTTATGGAAACTGTGACGATTAAAAAGGAGGAGGTACTGGCGCAGTTAAATAATAAAAAGGTGGATAAATCTGAGTGTCCTGACAAGATATTCCCTTGGATTTTGAGGGAAGTTAGTGTAGAAATAGCAGAGGCTCTGACAGAAGTATTTCAAATGTCATTAGAAACGGGGATGGTGCCGGAGGATTGGTGTATTGCTCATGTGGTTCCATTGTAAACCTAGCAATTATAGCCCTGTAAGTTTGACGTCAGAGGTAGGTAAATTAATGGAAAATATTCTTAGAGATGGTATATATAATTATCTGGATAGAGGGGGTCTGATTAGGAAGAGTCAGCATGGATTTGTGCGTGGAAGGTCATGTTTGACAAATCATATTGAATTTTTTTGAAGAGTTTACGAGGAAAGTTGACGAGGATAAAGCAGTGGATGTTGTCTCTATGGACTTCAGTAAGGCCTTTGACGAGGTTCCAGACGGAAGGTTAGTATGGAAGGTACAATCGTTAGGTATTAATATTGAAGTAGTAAAATGGATTCAACAGTGGCTGGATGGGAGATGCCAGAGAGTAGTGGTGGACAACCGATTGTCAGGGAGGAGGACGGTGATTACTGGTGTTTCTCAGGGATCTGTACTGTGTCCAATGTTGTTTGTGATATACTCTAATGATCTGGATGATGGGGTGGTAAATTGAATTATTAAGTATGCAGTTGATACTAAGGTAGGTGGCGTTGTGGATAAAGAAGTAGGTTTTCAAAGCTTGCAGAGATATTTAGGCCAGTTAGAAGAGTGTGATGAGCGATAGCAGATGGAGTTGAATACTGATATGTGTGAGGCGCTACATTATGGTAGGAATAATCCAAATAGGACATACATCGTAAATGGCAGGGCGTTGAATAATGCAGTAAGACAGAGTGACCTAGGAATAATGGTGCATAGGTCCCTGAAGGTGGAATCTCATGTGGATATGGTAGTGAAGAAAGCTTTGGAATGCTGGCCTTTATAAATCAGAACATTGAGTGTAGGAGTTGGGATATAATGATAAAATTGTACAAGGCTTTGGTAAGGCCGAATTTGGAGTATTGTTTACAGTTCTGGTCACTGAATTATAGGAAAGATATCAACAAAATAGAGAGAGTACAGTGAAGATTTACTGGAATGTTACCTGCGTTTCAGCACCGAAGTTACAGAGAAAAGTTGGACAAGTTAGCTTTTTATTCTTTGGAGCTTAGAAGGTTGAGGGGGAACTTGATAGAGTTATTAAAAATTATGAGGGGGTTAGATAGTGTTGACGTGGATAGGCTTTTTCGATTGAGAGCAGGGGAGATTCAAAGAAGAGTATATGAGTTGAGGGTTAGGAGGCAAAAGTTCAGGGGTAACACGAGGGGGAACTTCTTTATTCAGAGAGTGGAGCTGTGTGAAACGAGCTTCCAGTAGAAGTGGGAGAGGCGGGTTCAGTATTCTCATTTAAAGTAAAATCATAGGTATATGGACAGGAAAAGAATGGAGGGTAATGGGCTGAGTGCGGGTCAGTGGGAATAGGTGAGAGTAAGCTTTCGGCACGGACTAGAAGTGCCGAGATGGCCTGTTTCTGTGCTGTAATTGTTATATGGTTATAAGAGATCAGACTTAAATTTGGAACACATACAACATGCTGGTGGAACGCAGCAGGCCAGGCAGCATCAATAGGAATAGGAACTGTCGACGTTTCGAGCTGAGACCCTTCGTCAGGTCTCTGTGAAAGAAAAGGTGAAAAGAAGAAATGAAAGAAAAATTTGGAAGAAGCTTTGATTCTCTGCAAAACTTCGGAAACCGTAGAGTCTCAGTCTAAAGATGTTTTATTGAGAACTGCAGAGTACACATTGTGATTAATCGCAAACATGTTAGAAAATATATTGAAGCGACTACGAAACAGACAAAGGGCAAGGCATCGCTTGAAAGAGAAATACTTTGTGATCGTTGTGGGCGGCAGCACCGACCTAAAATATGTCCAGTGTATCGGAAACTGTCCAACAACTGTGATAAGATTAATCATTTTACACGCTATTGCAGAAGTAGAAAGGAAATAAAACACGTAAATGCCGTGCTTGAAGATGAACGCGAGTTTTCCGTAGATGCGCTTTGTGAAAATAAACCAAGAAAGACTGACCGGACTATGCCATTCCAACTGAATTAAAACATTATTCTCTTTAAATTGGATACCAGATCACAGGTAAATTTTCTTGCAGAATCTGAGTTTAGTGCATTAAAGCCAACATCAGACAAATATAAAAGTGACTGGGCATTCAGGTGCAGACATTCCATTTAAAGGGACATGCGTGGCAAAAGTATCACACAAAAATATGGTGCACACGCATTCATTTATAGTGGTGCTGGATCTATCTGCCTCTGAAGGACTGAATTTGTTGAAAAGAGTTTTAGTCTTGGATGGTCAGAATACAGTGACTTGATGAAAGAGTATGAGGACTTTTTCAAAGAGTTTGCTTGTCTTCCAGGAGAGCGCACGATTAAAATTGACAACTCAGTGCCACCCGTAGTACATCCATGTAGAAAAGTAACTTTTGCATGACGTGATCAACTGAAAACGGAGCGTAGATACTTCAGTGAACGATATTATTGTTTGCCGATCATCGAGACAAGAACATGACTCCAGACTTAGACAAGTCTTAGAGGCAACACGGAAGGCAAGCCTCAAGTTGAATATGAACAAATGTCAGGTCGGAGAGACTGAAATTACCTTTGTGGGTGATATCATCACCAAAACGGGTGTGAGTCCTCATCCATTGAAGGTTCCTACTATTGGGAGTATGCCAAGACCACAATGTAAAAAGGATGTTCAAAGGTTTATGGGAACGGTCAACTACATGGGAAAAGTCATACCAAGTCTTTCGGAACAACATGCTCCATTGAGCCGGCTAACAGAAAACAAACCAATGGAGCTGGAATCATGAACGGGAGAGGGCATAGCAAAATCTCAAGGAAGTGCCCACCAAAGAAACTGTGTTGAAATTCTATGATACTGAGAGACCCATCAAAATCTCATGTGATGCATCTCAAGAAGGCTTAGGAGCAGTATTACGCCAAAAACATGATCAGGAATGTCTACCAGTGGCATATGCATTTCGTTCATCTTGTTTCTGACCCAGAAATAAGGTATGCCCAAATTGAAAAAGATTTGCTCAGCATTATGTTTGCCTGTGAGAGATTTCATCAGTTGATGTTGAAACTGATCATAAGCCTCTGATTGTATTAAACGACTTTAAGAGACTGTCCTTTACAAATTCAGTGAAAGACGATCAAATTGCAAAGATATGATTTGAAACTGTCATACACACCTGGAAAATTCATGTACAATGTGGACACACTTACCATAGCTCCGGACCCAACAACAAAAGGCAGTTACAGGGACGATGTTGATGTTCAGGCATGTGTTAATATGATCATAGAGACTCTACCTGTTGCTCCCGAAAAGTTGGAACTGCTGCGTCTTGAGATAGAGAAGGACTCAATTCTCAGTCAGGTTATACTGGTGATGGATGGATGACCAGATACTAAGCATGACTGTCCCTCGGAGGTACAAGAATATCGGAACCACAGATCAGGACTTTCTATTGTTGATGGGATACCGTACAAAGGCAGTAGAATTGTAATTACTAAAAAATCTCCGAAAATAAATGCTTGGGAAAATTCATGAGGCCACCTAGCTATTGAAAAGTGTTAGTGAAGGGAGCGGGAACTGATGCTTTGGCACAGGGGTGAATCAAGATATTGCAAATTTGTTGTCTTCTGGTCGAATATGCTTTAAATACCAACCTAGCAACCCAAAGGCGCCGCTGCATCCACATCCTGGTCCTCAGAGACATTATCATACGGTAGGCGTTGATCTGTTTGTAACTGACAACAACGATTATCTATTAATAACTGATTACTACTCCTTGTATCCAAATGCGTGTGGTTTGGGCTGAACAACAGATAATGTAATTACATGCATGAAATCATTTTTTGTCCAGATATGGTGTACCTAATGAAGCTGTTACAGACAATGGTCCACAATTCAATGGTGAATGCATCAGACATTTTGCTAAGGAATGGTGTTTAGTTCATACAACATCTGGGTGATTTTTCCCTCAGTCCAATGGATTTGCTGAGAAGTCAGTATGAATTATCAAGTAACTGATGCACAAAGCAAAAAACAGTGGAGGTGATTTTTATAAAGCTTTGTTAGCCTACCACAGTACTCCACTTGAATGTGGATTTTCACCTGCTCAGTTATTGATGGAACGCCTTTTGAGATCCAATCTGCCAATAGATGACATCCTCCTGAGAATAGCGCGTGGTGAACAAGAGGAAAGATGGAAAGGTGAACACAAACCAAAGCAGAAAATATACTTTGACAGATGTTCTCGTCCATTACCTGAATTGCACCAAGGAGATGAATTAAGTATTCAAGACAGAATTAACTCATGGACACAGAAACCTACAGTACTCGAAGAAGTGCAACACAGATCATACATGTTCCAAACAGTGGAAGGAGAAGTGTTAGGAAGAACTCGCAAACACCTCAAGAAACAGCCCACTTCGGAGTTTCAGCTATCTGATGCAGACCAGACAAAACAGGAAAATAACAATGCAACACAACAGATAGCTGAGAGCCTTTCAAATCGTCATGCTTCTGGAACGGAAGCAAAGAACGACTGGAGATTTGGAGGATTTAGTTGTCATTTCCTGATTGAAAGATGTCGGGGCTGGGGGTGAGGGACAGGCTACTTCTGCCTACTGCTTATCGACGTTTTCTCGGCTCTGCGTTTGCCTGCAATCAACGGGCTCATGAATCAGCTGAAGTAATGACTGGCTTCGTGGCTCAGGACACACTTTCGAGACCTTCAGTTCTAAATTTCATTTACCACTTTTCTAGTCAGAACATATTGTTTCTTCACATTGGGGTGTGACGGTCTCAGTTTATTAATCGTTTCTATTCGGGCTGTTGGATTGGTGTCTGCCTATAAGTTTTGCTTCTTTTTAAAAGCTTCCTAATCCTCTGTCTTCCTAGTGATTTTGATATATTACATGTTACATATTTTTATTTTGATGTATTTTTTCTCTTTTTTTTTCTGACGTATCAATCCCATAGCTTTTGAACTAGTACAGAGATCCCTGCAGGTGTAGGAACAGGCAAATAAATAAGACAACCAATGAATATCTGTGTTTTTACCGGACATTGAAGAGAAGTCTTCGAACGAATGTTTTAAAACTTCAAAGTTGACGGCATTAGTAGAGTGTACACTTCTGGTGCCTCAGTATACAAAGTGTCAAATTGCGCTGAAGGGGTGATACAGCCGGATATTATGGGAGGGCCTGAGTTACAAGGAGAAACTGCTTTGACTGGAACACTTTCCACCCCGGATCATACGAGGTTGAGAAGTGAACTTAAAGATGAGAAAAATCATGAGGTGCATCAGTAGGGTGAATGGCCAGATGCTTTCCAAGCACAGAAGTGTGTAAACACAGAGGGTTTAGATTTCAGTTAAGGGGAGATGACATGAAGGACAACACTCCACAAACATACACTGACAGTTTGTTCCGCAATCTCACCATCCTTTCTGTGAAGAAGATTCCACTTAATCGCCCTTTAAACATTTCACGCTTTACTCTTCACCTCTGGGTTCATTCTCACCCAGCCTCAGTAGAAAAAAAAAATCTGCTTGAACTTAGCCGATGAATACCTCTCATAATTTTGTGTACCAACAGAAAATATCCTCTGTTCTCTTATGGACTAGGGTGTAAATGCCTAACTCTCTTGATATTTTCCAATAACTCTGATCCTCAAGTCCTTGTAAATTCTGTCTATCATCTTTCATTCCTATTGAAATCTTTCCTTAGATAGGTAACGTGAACTGGACAAAACAACATCCGTGGGACCTCACCAATGCTGTATACAACTTGAACATAACACCCCAACTCTTGCACTCAATATTTTGATTTATGATGCCATTTGTGCAAAAGTTCTCTTCAAAACCTGCTCTACCTCTGACTGAAATATAAATCTGTATACGCAGTTCCTTCTCCGGTTCCACATTTCTCAGTTTGAAAATTCTGCCCATGTTTGTCCTCTGAAAGACCTGACACCTGGCTGTATTACATTCCATCTGCCACGTTTACAGCTGGTACAGATCTCATTGCAAGCTTTCACAAACTATCTTGCTGTCCACTATGCCTCAAATATTGGTGTCATTTGCACTTTGGTGATCAGGTTTACCTCAATATCATCCAGATAATTTCTATCAATTACAAACAGGAGACCCAGAACCGAATTCTGCATCACTCCACTCGTCCCAGACCTCCAGTCACAGAAGCAACATCTATTTTCTGGCTTCTCCACCAACAACTAAACCAATTAACAATCTCATCTTGAGGGCAAAATGAATTAACCCTATTTACCAACCTTCCATGCAGGACCTTGTCAAATGATTCGCTAATGTTCATTTAGACCACGTCTACTGTCTTATATTAATTAAGTTTCCTGCTAACTTTCTTGATAACTCCATAGTGCGGTAGTCTCTCCTCCTCCCATGTCAGAAACTTCCACGGGTTCAATACTTTCTGGGAGAATTAGTCGCTACTCATATTCATCCTAAATGAATTTTCCTGCATATTGATGGCATTTCCCACGCGTCAGTAAAGGTAGAACATGGGTGATTTGGCAGATAAATGAGTGGCTGAGAAGTTGGTGCAGGGATCCACGTTCTTGGATCATTAGGGTCTTGTTTGGGGGATGTAGTACCTTTTCAAATATCACGGTTTTCAACTAATCCCAAGAGGGACCAATATTCTCGCGGGCAGGTTTGATCAAGATGTTGGGGCGGGTTTAGATCAGTTTGGTAGGGGGCTGGTAAAAATGGTAAAAATGTAAAGATAGTGTGCAGGATGACTACAGGGAAGGGCACGCAGGTGATGGACTAAGATTCATCCAATACGCTATCAAAACATTAGGAATGCAGAATTAGAAAGGACAACGAATACGGTACTCAAGGTGTTGTATCTAAATGCACGTAGTATAAGAAGAAAGTTGGAGGATCTTGTTGCAGTATTACAGATTGCTAGGTATTATGTTGTTCCCATATATGAATCGTGGCTGCAGGATATTTGTAATTGGGAGCTGATGGTCCAAACGTACACCTTATATCAGAACGATAGGAGGATAGGTAGAGGATAAGCATGGCTCTACTGGTAAAGAATGACATAGGCTCAGTAGAAATATGTGACACAAGATGGGAAGATGTTGAATCTTTGTGGGATGCACCAAGAAACTGCAAGGGTAAAACGACGTTGATGGCAGTTATATACAGGTCTCCCAAAAGTGGTTGGGAGGTCGACCAGAGCTTAAAACCTCTTTCACTATTTTTGCCAGTGATCATATACACTACGACTTCTGTCTGTTCACGATTCAAAATATCTTGCGGCCACTCTGAAGGATCCTGGACCCTGGCATCCAGGAGAGAATACACCATACCGGTGGCTCTTTTGCAATCACAGAACCTCCGGTCTGTCTCCCTAACTATCGAGTCCCCTATCACTACCGCACTGCCTGAGTTTACTTTTCGCTGGTGAGACTTTGAGCCGGATACAGAGCCACCAGCCTGACTGCTGCTGCTCTGCCCCGCTGGGTCATAAACCCCCCAGAGCCGTGTCCAAAAAACTTGCTACTGAGGGTAATGACCCCACAGGAACCACCAGACTTTCATAATCTTGTTTTGATCAGAAGGAAATTCACAGAATCATATCCAATGAAAAGTCATCGATAGTGTCAGTGGACGGTCTGAGAACCTCCGCTCTGACATTCAGGATCCCTGACAGCAGACACGCAAGCCAAGTGTTGGATGGATGGAATGGAAAGTGGCCACATCAATTTCTTTCCAGTGATGAAAAGTGAGTGAATGGCAGGTTGGCACTGCCCCTTTAGTACTTAGGTGACAGCAGGGAAGAGGCGACGGGAGAATGGGGAGTTAACGTGGTCGCGGTCAAGTTCATACTGATGACATATATGTCCTTCTGAGTTTGACTCGGAGTTTACGGTTACAATGAAAATGTTTTCTCGTGGATGAGGGGCAGCAAGAGCCGATGCCCGATTCCGTGAGAAATTCACTCCGATCTCCGGGTCACAGAGTCGCTGCAATGTGGTTGGGTGGGGCTAAGACTGCACTAACATTGCGCGAGTTCGGACATAATGTTTCGCTATGCGTCTGGGGAGGAACGCTCAGTGGAAATGGAATTATATCCAATTCCTAATCAGTCCACTGGTAAAATCACTTCCCATCATTGCTTTGGCGCTAGGTGTTCCGATGCCCCCCACAACATGGACAAATGATTATAAGATGCTGCTTTGCTGATCTCGAGCAACCGTGGCTCACAACGGATGCAATGCACAACATAAAATCCAAGTGAAAGAGCATATAAGGTAGAAAAAAGTGAGTGTGTATTTGGATTAATGGGAATCTTTTCAAATCCAGCAAACCTATAAGAAGGAAAAAAGATTAAATATAAGGGGCACACTATCCAATAACATAAAGAAAGACAAAAAAAAAACGAGATGAGAGTTGATATTGGACCACTGGAGAAACGTTGCTGCTGAGGTAGCAATGGGGGGACAAAGAAAATGGAGCTGGACTTATTGTGAATTTTGCATTTGACTTCACGGAGGAAGACAAAAGCAGTGGAACTGTCCGTGAGTTTCAGAGAGCAGTAGTGAGTGCTATCACAAGGAAAGTGTGTCAGAAAAACTTAGATGTGTTCCGTTGGATAAGTCATCCCGTTCTGATGGACGAAATCCCGTGATCTTGAGAGAGGTTGCTGAACAGAGAACGTGTGCACTAGTCCTGATCTTTCTAGAATCACTTAATGCTGGCGGGGACTAGGATGGCTGGAAAATGGCAAATGTCACTGTACATTTTAAGAAGGGAGGAATTCATAAGAAAATAAATTACAGGTCAGTCAGCCCCACCTATCTGTTTTGGAAACGGTTCGATTCGATCATTCAGGATGATATTTAGTAGTATTTGGAGGCTAACTGTTAAATATGTCAAAACCAGACTGGTTTCTGTGAAATAAACTCTTGGCTGACATATTTGTGATTTTTTCGAGATTTTCAAGAGAATGGACAAAGGTGAGTCAACGGATGCTACTGACTTGGATTTTCAGAAGGCATTTGATAACGTCCCACACAGGAGCCTGCAGACTGGGACGTTACAGGGAAGATACTGACGTGCGTATCGGATTGTCAGGCAAGCCGGGGGCAGCGATGGGAATAAAAGTGACCGTTTCTGATTGGCAACCGGTGACAACCGCTGTTCCTCAGTATTCGGACCGCTACTTTTCACATTGTTTTCCAATGATTTCGATATTGTAATTGATGGCTGTGTGACAAAGTTTGCAGATGATAGGAGTATAGATAGAATAGAAGGTTTTGCTGAGCAAAATGCGACTACAGCAGAAGTTAGACAAATTGTAGGAATTGTCGAAAAAGTGGCTCATCGAACAAAGTGTTGGGAAGTGCATAATAATACATTTTGGTAAGAGAAACACTAGTGCGGACTATTATATAAATGTGGTGAATGCAGAAACGTCAGACGTGCAGCGGTTCCTTCGGATCCTCATGAGGACTCCAGTAAATTTACTTTACATTCTGAGACTGTGGCAAAGAAGACGAATGCAACACTGAGGAGCAACGGCAGATGCAATCTCCATGGTTCTTCACACGGCGTGTTCCCCACCTGGACAACACTAACACCTACGTCAGGATGCTGTTCATCGACTACAGCGTCGCATTTAATACCATCATTCCCACAATCCTAATTGAGAAGTTGCAGAACCTGGGCCTCTGTACCTCCCTCTGTAATTGGATTCTCGACTTCCTAACCGGAAGACCACAGTCTGTGAGGATTGGTAATACCATACCCCCTTTGCTGATGATGAACACTGGCATGTGTTCAGGGGCATGTGCTTAGCCCACTGCTCTTCTCTCTGTATATACATGAATGTGTGGCTACGCATGGCTCAAATACCATCTACAAATTTGATGACCATACAACCATAGTTGGTCGAATCTCAGGTGGTGACGAGGGGGCATGCAGGATTGAGATATGCCACCTACTGGAATGGTGCCGCAGCGACAACCTGACATTCAACGTCCATAAGACGAAAAAGCTGTTGTGGACTTCAGGAACGGTAAGATGAGGGAACACGTACAAATACTCATATAGTGATCAGAAGTAGAGAGAGCGAGCAGCTTTAAGTTCCTGGGTGTCAAGATCTCTGAGGATATCACCTGGTCCCAGCACATTGATATCGTCATCAAGAGGCAAGGCAGTGATTTTACTTTATTAGGAGTTTGAAGCGGTTTGGCATGTCAAGAAATAAGCTCAAAAACTCCTATAGCTGCACCATAGAGAGCATTCTGACAGGCTGCATCACAGGACGGAAGGAAATCGAGTCAGTTCCACAAGGGCACTAGTTTACAAAGTATCCAGGACATCTTTAGGAAAAGGTGTCTGAGAAAGGCAGCGTCCATTATTGAAGAGCTCCAGCATCTACCGCATGCCCTTTTCTCACTGTTACCATCAGGTAGGAGACACAGAAACCTGAAGGCGCACACTCAGTGATTCAGCAACAGCTTCATGACCTCTGCCATCCGATTCCTAAATGGACTTTGAAGCTTTGGACACTGGCCACTTTTTAATCTGCAGTATTACTGATTTGGCAAATTTTTAATAATCTATTCATTGCACATAATTGATTTGCTTGTTTATTTATCGTGTTTTAATCTATTTATTATTATCTATGCTAGATTGTGTATTGCATCGTACTGCTGCAGCACTGGAAACAGTTGAGGCCAGTTCATTGGCTATATTTAAGAGGGAGTTAGATATGGTCCTTGTGGCTAAAGGGATCAGAGGGTATGGAGAGAAAGCAGGTACAGGTTTCTGAGTTGGATGATCAGCCATAATCATACTGAATGCTGGTGCAGACTCGAAAGGCCGAATGACCTACTCCTGCACATATTTTCTATGTTTCTATGTTAAGTTAAAAAAATTCACATTCGGGTGATAATAAACTTGATTCTGATTCTTATTCTGATTCTGAGCAGGGGCTACGGCATGCTCCAGTGTAACATGTAGCCCAGCGGAGGAAAGGAGCTCTTACATCATAATTATTTGGTCAGTCTGCACAAAATTAATTCTTAACATTGTGCAGTGGATTAGTAGATAAGGAATCTGAAATATGAAAAGAGGTGCCGATTGTGTTCAGTGGGTGCAAATAATGGAACACACCAAGGAACCTGAAAATATCGAGTCTGAATCACTGACAGCTTTATACAGCGGATTCTTTTCTCAGATCTCGCATACTGACAATAACATAGCAAATCTAATTGTTAAAATATCTTGTATACAGTATATGTAAACATATGCTTAACATATTTAAACACTTTAACACATTGATAATAATGCTGCAAATAAATATTCAGCTTTGTGTTGGTTCATCCAGGCAGTTTACAAAAACAAAGGGAATTATTACACATCACAAGTCAGATTAATTACAGCCAGAAATTGATGTAGTTAACACGTTGTAGCTCAGCACATGTAGAAATAAGGGATACTCTACATGTTGGTATAAGATGAAAATAGGACACATTGTTATTAGACATTTGTTAATAATTTGATCTTTCTTGGCTCCAGTACGGGTAAACATTCCAGGGATGATTTCTCTGTAGATGCGGACAGATGTGAAACAGTCTTGCTGAATCTGCCCAACATCTCCAGTGATTAAACTCAGACACATCTCCCTGACCTCCTGGAGAGCCACTCTCTAGATTGGAAATACAGAACAACGGACACAAAACAAAAACATTGAGTGTAATATTTGAACATCAGAACAATCATGGGCTCTTCTATTCAATACGCAAAATGGCTTACACATTCTAAACATGTCACTGTCCACGCTGATGTTGTTATTGCTTCTCTGGATCTCAGCTCATTGAACTGAGATGATATTCTCACTGCCGACGTGATTATTGTTCTAGGCCCACCGTTGACCATGATGATAATATTGTTGTCTCCGGAGCTTTAACACTGACCACAGTGGTACTTTTACAGCGTGTCCTGGTCATTCACAGAAAGGTATTCCTAGGACAACTCTATTTTACATTCCTCCATTTCCTTAAGTGTTTCCAGCAGGCAGCAGATCGTGATTATCTGGATCAAAGGCTCCAAAAAAGCTGTACACTATAGCTCGATGTGATTGTGTAACTAACGATCCAGGAGGAGAGTTAGTCTAGATGCTGCCGTCTTGCAGCACAGCCGCTAATCTCAAACGCAGGATCACGGCTTAGACCCGTATATCGGCTTTTATCTCAAATGTGCAACTGCCAATTTGTTAAAATGCATCTGGTCTTGTTCCCATATAGATAAGCTGCTGCACACCAGATTGGAAACTATATATTATGAACACCAACAGATATATCTTCATTTATAGATCGGGTGATGGAGCGAAGCGAATGAGCAAAGTAGTAATGAAATTTGATGGCTAACACGTTGCTCATTTCAACTTTAGATATTGCGCAGTCAATGTATGTATTTGTATAAACTTTTACACAGAACAATAGACAATAGGTGGAGGAGCAGGCCATTCGGCCCTACGAGTCAGCGCCACCATTCAATGTGATCATCCTCAATTAGTACCGCGTTCCTGCCTTCTCCCCATATCCCTTGGTTCCGCTATTTTTAAGAACTCTCTGTAAATCTTTCTTAAAGCATGCAGAGAATTGGTCTTCAGCGCCTTCTGAGGCAGAGCATTCCTTAGATTCACAACTCTTTGAATGAAAACGTTTTACCTCAACTCCGTTCTAAATGGCCTACTCCTTGTTTTTAACCTGTGGCCTTTGTTTCTGAACTCCCCCAACATCGGGCGCACGTTTCCTGTCTCTAGCGTGCCCAATCCCTTAATAATCTTAAATGTTTCAAACAGATCCCCTCTTATATTTCTAGTTTCCAGTGTATACAAGCCCAGTCGCTCCAATCATTCAACCTATGTCAGTCCTGCCATCCCGGGAATTAACCTTGTGAACCTACGCTGCACTCCCTCTTACATTCCCAACTGTATGTCACAAGGAATCTGGAACGCACTGTGTAAACTGATTGGCAGTAGAAGGATTAAATTCAAACTGTTTGAAATGCAGTAAAGTGTAATAGATTGTGTATGTTGCTAGGTATAAAGTAGGCAATGTGTTTGAATTTCTAGATCGTGACAGCTATAACAGGCATAATTTATTTCTTATATGGACCGGCGCAGTATTAAATAAAACAGCCTCTGATCTCAGAATCGAATCATTGCTTACAATAGAATCAGAACCAAAATGAGGTTTAATATCGTGAAATGAGTTGTTATGCGGCAGCAGCTATATTATCATTGCAGAAACCGTCCGGACTGAAAGTCTCTACTGATCAAATTCTACATCCGTGACCACAGTAATAATTTCACTGCATATCCAGTCACATCACAGTCCACACTGAGAACTAAGCTGCTTGCATGGTTTCTTTATGTCCCACACTGGTCATGTTGCTGCTACTTCAACATCCTCACCGAGAATGCGAACGTCTGTCTTAAAACAAGTTACTCAGCAGAATTACACGACTAAAGATGATGTCCGATTGTCATTGATAGCAAAGTCACGGGTTACGTAGAGCAAGTGTGACAATGTTCGTACTAAATGTAATTGTTAGTGCCTGCTCACATGCCCGCAAATATAACGGCTGGCCGTTGAGCATGATGCAAACTGCACAGTCAATACTTCTGCATTGGTCTCACTGTTGGGGTTTCTAGCACATAACAATTACGATCATTAGATGTTTTAATACAACATTATCAGTAAGCAGCCACATTGTTACATCGGGCCGTGGCTACACTCCGAGCAGACCAAGGAAACCGAGTGTTCATCGTACAGGGTTATACATCCGTAAGACAAAATGACCTTCTTACACTTACAACGAAGAATTTTTTGATTCATACGTCCAAATCTAAATCTGATCATAGTTCAGTTGATCAGCAGATAAAGAACTTGCATTTGTATAATCATCTGCCGCTGGTACTCACTGACTGAACGTAATGGTGCCGACAAGAGGATTTAAAAATATCTTTTCTTCCGCCCTTACTGTGAATTAGTTTATATAATGTTACACATCTGTGCTTGCCTGATGTTCGAGTGACGAAGGAATATGTTTTAAAGTAACCTATATAGTCTTTAGCATGTTTCTGACTGATTTAAACATCTTTCTTTCAAATTTATTGCGATGAACATAAAGTGCGCCCGCCGCTGTCACTACATTTCTAAGCTTCAATTGAATCTCACTTCAAACCCCAACAGAGGTTAATAGCAGTCAAGACGAGATGGAGTTCACCAGTTTCCGTCCGGCCTGCAGGCTATCAGATATACCATGTTATTAGTCTGGGGAAAAATAAATCAACAGCAGTTTCCAGGGATTTTCAATTAACATATGAATGCCGATACTGACCCAGTAACAGAATAATGAAATAACGGAATAACCGATTTAGAGCATGGTGGTTGTTTGTTTCTGTCATCTTCAATGTAGGTCAATTTTACCAAGTTACAGTGTCGATTTGCTTGCCAATAAATATAAACTCATTTCATAGGAAGATGCTGATACCCTTGGATTAAAGTCTATCCTATCATGGATTAGAATCCAGACAGGACAGCTTGGAATATAACCGAACCTTTACACCAAGTGGGAGAGCATCAGCTGCCGTAAGCGATAATGTCTGTATGACTGCGGCGTGGCTTGTTGTGTGGGATACGGGTACGGGTATGGGCTGTAAGGAAAATAGTTTTACTTTTTTTTTCTTTTTTTCTTTTCTGATTCAATAATATCAGGACTTCACAAGGAAGTGAGACACTGCACTCATGTTGAAGATTATTAAACTACTGTTATATCAGGATGCTATGAAAAATGCTAATCAACCATTTGTTAAACCAAAGAAAGACTGTGTGCAAAGGATACTCGACGGCCATGCAGGGACTGATCTACATTGTGCTGCAAGGAAGCCAGTTGCCGACCATTCTTCTGTCTGTATCTCTCCCCCACTCTCCCTCTCTCACTCTCCCCCTTCCCTTCCTCCCCAAATCTGCATCTCTTGTCTACTTGCTGCTCCTATCTGATAGTCCTTTCCTTTCTCATAAACCTTACACATTGCAAACTCATGCCGCTTTGTTACAGAACAGCTGTTTTGTACATCCTACTTAACGCAAACCAAAGAGGAATCCTATGCGATTTTTAACTAATTCACCTTTTTCCTTAGAACAGGATATTGAAAGAAAATTCATTGTTTCTAATTATTTTAATTAACGTTTGTTCGACTGTAATCTTATTTAAATTAACCGAAATGTTGTCAAATTTATTATTTCATTTTTGTTATTCCAAGATATGTATAAACAGAAGTACTTATCTACATTCTTGTTCATCAGCTAGTGGGAAAACCAAGGGTTAACTCTTCCAGTAGTTTCGTGGAAAATAATTAGTGCATTTTCAACGAAGGCTCATGACGTCACTGGAGTGTTTCTCTTTCTTATTAATAAGAGTCCCTTTCTCTCAGTTTCCAACTTTCAGCTAGAATAGCCTCTCCTGTCACGGACAGAGATCCGGAGCTGCATGCAGAGGGAGGGAAGGGACAGAATAGATCGTTCTGTCATGGATCAGAATCCGGGAAGGACAGCTCTGTTTACAACAGGAGATGGAAAATATATCTTCTGGATGGTTCCATATATTTTTGCAGATGATGATTCGATAACGGTAGATCTTCGAGTCACGAATGTTTTCGCCGCCATTCAAGTGATTTTCTTCCCCGTCCTCGCCATCATTGCTCTTCCCGGTGAGTCTCTTACCACAGGTAACAATACTAAGTACACATTTTCCTTCTGGCATGTACCTCATAATAATAATTAACGCTGATGCTCTTTAGTAATTTTCAGTACTGAGGACGCCTGTTCAAAAATGTGCTGGCAGTGGGATAATCTAGAGCAGGTTTACGAGAATAAACGATTTATCCTTTGAGGCGTGTTTGAAAGCTCTGAGTCTGTACTCTCTAGTTAATGCCTCAGTTAATGTTCCAGTTTCAATTGTAAATTTCTAGTGAGTGAATTACGATCGTTGCACTGAAGCGTTGAAGCATTACAGTTTAAAAGGATGCCTCCTCACCATCTGTTTTATCCTCGCTTTTTTTTTCTCTCACTTGAGTTTCCCTTGCTACTAAACTGGATTCCAAATTAATATCCTGACTAGTCGGTCTGACTATCAGCTGCACGCCAGACGTCCCTGAATATTAACCGTGTTCCTCCTGTTATAAGATCTCCGCAAGTGCCTATCAAATTCTCAAAGAGGTCACTCGCAATTCGGCTCATACCAGAGCGATCATACTTTTATAAGCTCTCGGGGCATCCTAAGAACTTTCTTCTCGTTTTCACATTAGCTGCAGTTCCGCAGTGACTTGCAGTGCATGTTCTCTAATTGTGGACATTTATCTCAATGGTCCCACTTCTGCCCATGGCTGTGTTCGCCTGCTCTGTATCCACGAACGTGAATAGTTTACTTTTTATTGTTACCGTTTCAGTTCAATTTCTAATGTATCGCACGGTAAATGTTGCTGAAAGAAAGTATAAATCATTATAGGGAATTCAATTAATAGCATACCAATATAACGGCAAGTGAACCAAAAGGAGACGGCCAACTTTGTGGCATGATTCGAAGGTGATAATCATTCAGTCAATGTCCGCAGAACGCAAGAGAGCTGCTACTTCAGCTGCAACCCAAGCACCCTGGGTAACGATCAGGGGCTGGAACCTGTGCTTCAGCTGAACGTGGTGGGTGTGAATGATACTTACTTCACGGCAGCTTGATTCGGCAGAGGTAATACATGATGCATCAATCAGGTCCTTTTCCCTCAACACGTTCGAAATTCTCCAATCATCAGCCATCGTTATCTGCGTTCTTCATGTCCTGTTTCTTTACTGATATTAGATCAAACAGCTTGAGTTGAATTCACATTTATTTACCCAACTGTTTAATTTTTATATTGAATGGTAATCGCAAAGATTATATTCAACCGTCTTGTACAATCATTTTAAATATTGCTGCAGACAAAACGGTGGTCGACAATATATGACTGCTTTAAGAGAACCGTACTGATGTGTTTACCATGATTGTTTCGCAGTGAACATTGTGACCATATTCATTCTGTCTCGGGGAAAGTGCGGCCTCTCCAGAGTTGTCACTTGCTACCTGGTTGCCATGGCAGTGGCGGATCTTCTGGTTCTGATCCTGGACCTGATATTGAGCAGGATTCCACGTAGCTACTATTTCCTCTACTCAATGCCCGAGGTGTGCAATGTCCACGCTGTTCTGCTTTACACCGTCACTGACTGCTCGGTCTGGTTCACAGTCGCGTTCACCTTTGATCGGTTTATCGCCATTTGTTGCCAGAAGCTGAAAACAAACTATTGCACCGGCAAAACTGCGGCCGTGGTTTTGGGGACAATGACTGCGGTCAGCTGCTCGAAGAACATTTACTGGTATTTTCGTCTCTCAGAGAGTTATACATTTATGGTTGTTCCATTTATTTGTCGGCAGAGAGTGCATTATTTGAGTTTATTTGCAGCGATTCAAATTGAGCTATTTTATTACTTCCTAACCCCTGTAGTCCCGTTTCTGCTGGTTCTGCTGACAAACGGCTTCACCGTCAGGCACGTCTTAGTCACCAGCAGAGCTCGCAGGAGACTTAGGGTTCCCGGCAACGGACAGAGAGCGAGCGACCCGGAGATGGAGAAACGTAGGAAATCCCTTGTTTTACTGCTGATCGTCTCGGGCAATTTCATCCTGCTGTGGGCACCTTTCACTGTGTACTCTGCGTGGAATCGGCTGTATAATGTTACGTCTGTGCGTCCATCCGATTCGCTGCGAGAGTTGGGCGCCATGCTGCAGCTTCTGAGCTGCTGTACAAACACGGCCCTTTACGCCGTTACACAGACCAAGTTCAGGAAGCAGCTAATAAATGTGGTAAAATTTCCCCTCGCTCTCATTGTTGCGAGGAAGACGTGAGCTACCGTCGCCACCCGACTGGTCCTATCTAACGTTCCGTACAAAGCAGACATTTTCTGTCCCACTGAACGCGGCGCTATCAATTCTCCGCTCAAAATTTCCAATCGGCAATTACATTCAAAAGTCGCTCACACAACCTCAGTGTGTGCCATTCATTCACTGGCTTGTCAATCAATTTCTGCCCCCTCAGAACACCCTACGATTTTAGAGCATGTTGCTCTGCTGCCCACAGTAGTGTACTGACACATATTACGTACTGCATACTCATTGTAACTCTACACTCCTCCACAGATGGTTAACCACAACACTTGTTCCTCTTCCAGAGCAGTGTCTTGATTTGACACAGAACAGACTTCTAGCTCTTCCTCTGTGAAGAGCGAAAATTGTAACTTCCAACACTAGACCAATTGGCCATACCTCTTGGCTCCCCCGCCCTCGCCCTCATGAGTAAAATGTTCAACAATCTTCGTGGGGTTATTGTTTTTCAAACCTTTATTAGATCGGTTATCTCCAGCGTATTAATGTATAGTCACAGCAAATTTCTCCCAACACCAATCGTGAAATCACCATTGGCAAGTTCTGTTTTCCGATAGACGGAATGTATTCATTGGGATCTCATCTATCGTGCCCGTGTCTGTATCGCCACTGCGTATATTGTTCTTTGTACTCCCTGCATTCGTTTGTCTTTAATATAAAGGTAAAAAATGTCACTTGGGTTAACTTCTACAATTTCTAGTTTAATAGTCATTCAACCAGGCATGAATATCTGTGAATACAGACAAAGGAAACAGCGTTAATCCTGAGACAAGATGGTAAAATCAATACCAGCAGTCACACAGACACAGAACAAGGTACATATTGCACATCTCAGACAGCAGCAGAATACAGTTGAACAATAAAACGAGGCAAGCTCGAATCCATGAATGTTGCAGCATTGCAGTATTCTCCAGTCAGACACCATTCATTCAAGCACACGCATCCACCAATCTCTAACATGGTATTCTAATCACAGGAAAGGACAGTATGATGGTCACTCGCGTTCAGTCTGCACACGTCCTCTGAAAGTACCGACGCTACTCTGTCACCGGCAGCAGAAAGTTCCTCACCAAGTCCATCTCCCTCAGTTCACCCGCCATTGTGCAACTCGGCGATGTAGCAGCCTACGGTACTTTTTTTGATATGTCCAGCAGAGACAAGGTTGAACCCGCATAAGTCAATGATGAATTTCAGATCTTATTTCCTCACAGTCATTGGCTATTCAAGCACAAAGGAGCCCACATTGGAAATGTTCTGCCTACTCGATGCTTGCGCCAATGCAAGAAAATAAAAGCTTTAAAATGTCAAGCTTAAAACGACAAAACCCATTGTCATCAATCATATTGCAATCGCTTTCAGACCAGCTTTTACCGAGACCGCGAACAGAACAGTACTGAAAGGTATTGTCATGAACTTGACTTTAGCGCGTCTACAGTTCGCAGGAGAAACACTTATGGACAACGGCCCGAACGACTGACCATACTTTCAGTGGACGATCGGCACTTTTAACATGAACTTTTGTTATTATATTCACTATAATATCAGGAATGACCCAAACTCTTGACATGAAAGGACATAGAATATAGAACATGGAAATTAGAGCACAATATAGGCTTTTCGCCCCACAATGTTGTGCCGACCAATGTACTCCATAAACTGCCTTGAATTTCCATTCCACGAAGTTTTCTATTTTGCTAAACTCCATGCACCTATCTGAGAGTCTCTGAAAATCCTTATTGAATCAGCCTCTACCTGAGTCGTCGGTATTGCATACCACGTACCCACCACTCTTTGTGAAAAACCTATCTCTGACATCCCTTCTGTACCCGCATCCGAGCACCTTAAAACTATGCTCCCTCGTGTTAGCCGTTTTAGAGAATACTCTCTCCATTTGGGTTCTCAGTGACAGGTCCGATTGACTCCTCTTGCCATTTCTGAGCTCAGTTGCGCTTCCTATCGAAGTCCTGCTGTAACCTCTGCAACCCTCCTGACTATCCACCACGCTCAAATTATGTACCATCCACCATTCTCATCCAGAACATTTATATAAAAATCACAAAGAGGAGGGAGATCATTGCACCGACCCTTGCATGGGAAATCCATATATACTACAT
This sequence comes from Hypanus sabinus, assembly GCF_030144855.1. Taxonomy (NCBI): domain Eukaryota; kingdom Metazoa; phylum Chordata; class Chondrichthyes; order Myliobatiformes; family Dasyatidae; genus Hypanus; species Hypanus sabinus. Next base: position 62,332 of record NW_026779890.1, read on the forward strand.
CCACTGCACTACCTTCATCAGTGTGTTCTGTTATATTTTCAAGTAATTCAATCTGACTCATAAGGCCCGACCTGCCCCTGACAAAGCCATGCTGACTCTCCCAAATCAGATTAGTTCTCACCAAATACGCATAAATCCTGCCTCACAGGATTCTCTCCATCCACGGAACTAAGACTCACTGGTCTATATATCCCGTGTAATCTCTAATCCTTTTCTTAAACAAAAGGGAAAGAAAGGCATTTGCAACCCTCCGATCCTCTGGTACCTCTTTCATCCCTATTGATAATGCAAAGACCATCGCCAGCAGTCCAGTAATTTTCTTCATTGATTCATACAATAGCTTAGGGTATATCTGGACCGCACACGACAACTTTATCCATTTAATGCTCTTTCAAAAACTCTAGCCCATTCTCTTTCGTAGAGTCTCTATGTTAAAGCGTTTCAGTCCCCTGTAAGAAATCACGACAATCACCTTGCTGAATGCCGAAGCAAAGTATTCATTAAGTATTTCCGCTACTCCTCGGACTCCGCGCATACGTTCCATTCTCTCACCAGATTGTCCGAAATCAGAAACGGCTCATCCGCTTGCTCTTCACATATTTGCAGAATGTCTTGGGATATCCTTTAATCCTGCTCGACAGTGCCCTCAAGGACCCTTCAAGATCTCTTCATTTCATTTTTAAGCTCCATTCTGGCAACCTTGAAATTTTCTAGACCTTTAACATCGTCTAGTTTCTGGAAACTTTCGTAAGCTTTAGCTTTCTTCTTAACTAGATTGTGTACATCCATCGTACACGGTGGTTCTTTTACCCTACAAACCTTTCCCTGCCTCAATGGAACATACCTATCTAAAACGCCATGCAAATATCGCCTGAATATTTCCACATTTCTGCTGTGCATTTCGCAGAGAACATCTGCTCCCAAATTTCTCACAAATAACATCATCTTTTTAACTACCACAATCACATATTCTCAAATTACTCTCCGGTGCTCTGGTAAATGAGAGTTGCGTTCACTACTTTAAAATTGCTCTCCCAACCAGAGGTATGACTCCTGAGCAGGGTCAGTTCCCAATACCAGATCCAGCAAAGCCTTTCCTACGTGATTTATGGATGCCTTCCTGTGCAATCCAAACTCCACCCCATCCAAACCCCTTGCTCCAAGGAGATGCCAGTCAATATCTGGAAAGTTAAAGTCACCCAACGCAACAACCACATTATTACTGCACCGTTCCAGAATATGCCTCCCTAGCTGCTCCTCGATGGCTCTGTTAAAATTCGCGGTCTATAAAAAAATAACAAGTAGTTATTGACCGCTTTCTGTTTCTGACGTCACAGAAAATTACTCGGCACACATTCTCTCCATGTCTTTCTCCATTTCAGCAGCCTGATTAGCAACGTCACGCCGCCACCTCTTTCTCCTCCCTCCCGGTACTTTCTGAAAAATCTGTATCCAGGCATATCAGCAGCCCATAAGACAGCCAATTCTCCGTGATGGCCAAAACGTCATAGTTCCACATGTTGATCCACGCTAAGTTCATCATCCTTGTTTATCTTACTGATTGCATTAAAATAGACACATCTCAAGCCACTGGTGGAGTGCATCTTTGTCCTATCACCTGACAAGTTCCCCAGAAGCTGACTGCACTGGTGCGCCAAACGCCCTATCTTCTGCCTCTTCACTTCGAGTCTCAACATCCTGCAAATCGAGATTAAACCATCCCGAATATCATTATCAAATCTCCCTCCTAGAATATTGGTTCCCCTTCGGCTCAGGTGTAAACCGTCGCGCTTGTACAGGTCACCCCTTTCTCAGAAAAGCTTCCAATGAACCAAATATTTGAAACTCTGCCCCCGCATCAACTCATAAGCCACTCAGTCGTCTGCGCTATCTTCCTGTTGACGACTTGCTCATTAATTCATGACGTCTGGTTGTAGTTCAACCTAATATCAGTGGGACAAAAAAAAATCTGTCTCCATTCACCCCATCTATGCCGCTCATTATTTTGTATGTCTCCTTCAAATGTCCTCACATTGTAAATAATCAATTCGTAACCTATTCAATCTTTCCCGAGAACTCAGGTCCTGCAGATCGTAATATCTTTGTAAAGTCTCCCAGTATTTTTTCAACCTGATTTACTTATTTCCTGTAGGTGAGCAAAACTGAACAAAATACTCCAAATCAGGCCACACCAACGTCTTGTACAACTTCAACATAACGTCTTTTCTTCGTTGAAGGTTTTCTTTTGAGTCACTAACATATTTCCTCTCAGGTACCAGCAAAGCGCGAGCGTGACTCACAATGAACACCCGGTGTGTACGCCACCGTTTTATTACCAACTGCTTTAGCAAGGCAATTGAGTGAGTAAACAATGTGGGAAGTACAGGGTACTGTATTTAGGAACATTAACGAAATCGAAAGGTCAATACAATTTTATGATGTGCTCATCACGTGTCGGGGAAAACAAACACTGAGCGAAGCAATACCGGAGATGTAATTCATTTGATTATCAGATAGATATTTGTTAAGGAGCCACACGAAAGGGGCGTATTGAAGGACACGGATTAGCACACTTTGAAGAGTGGTTATTATACAGAAAGCAATGAAACTTTCGGGTCCATGGCAAGTTGGAATGGAAGAACTTCCCTCGCGAAGCGACATGTCGGCCTATTATTGTCCTTCATTAATGACCCTTCCGTAAGAAGGTAAAGAGGGGCATCCCTGAAATATCCTGATATACCCGATCATTGAATTATTTAATGTTCCCCCCCTCCTGTTTTTCTCTCTTTCTCTCTGCCCACCAGTCTGCCTGTTCTCCATCTCCCACTGGTGCTCCCCTCCCCTTTTCTTTCTCCCTAGGCTCCCCGTCAACATGATCCTTTCCCTGCTCCAGCTCTGTATCCGTTTTGCCAATCACCCTTCTGGCTGTCAGCTTCACCCCACTCCCTCCAGTCTTCTATCATTTCGCCTTTTCCCCTCTCCCTCCTAA